>NC_089582.1:119904597-120171939 GCF_019320115.1 Miscanthus floridulus | reverse complement strand
GTCCTCCCCTCCTCGTGCCCCGCTCCGTCCGCGTCGCCGTCGACGCGCCGTTCGCCGTCCGCCAGCCCTGCGTCGCCCCGTTCCTGTCCGCGCCGCCTATCCTCGCCTCGCCGCGCAGTCCTCGCCTCGCCCACGCCTGTCCCCGCCTCGCCGTCCTCAGCGCGCGCCTCTGCTCCACGCGCCGGTGACGCCGTCCGTGATGACGAGGTAGTAGTACTACTAGTAGTAGTAGTTTACTTATTAATACCTGCTTATATCTTCTGCATGGATTGGAAATACATTTGTGGTTGTCGGCCCATCGTGCCTGACATGTATATGTGTTTGTCGGCCATCGTGCCGTCTTTTCTTGCAGGTTTGGTAACCTTCCCGTACAGGGAGGTGCTGCCGAAATTTTTCGTTCTCACTAATTGTTTTTCTTTTTCAGGAGGGCTCCCATTGGAGGCTAGCCGGAGGAGCACGACTCGGCACTGCCCCGCTAGCCTTTCTTCACCGGCACCTGCGGTATGAACCCTCTTTCCGCCACATGTAGTCGTAGGTCGCGTTACCCAGTTAGGCGTCTCCCGTCCGAAACGGATACGGTTGGAAGTATGCGTTCTTCGCATATGTATAACCGTATCCGTTTTGGATTGTCCACGTTATCTGGACAGCCCGAGGATGCGCAGACGAGGTTAGCTCCCATGTTCCGCTCCCGTCCGAGTCGGAGTTTCGGCAGGACCTCCCCGTTGTTCTCTGGATACACACTCTCCCCGCCGGGACGTGTATCGGGAGAACAGCGGGGAGGTGCTGCCGAAATTCTGTCTCGGACGGGAGCGGAGCATGGAAGCTAACCTCGTCTGTGCATGCTCGGGTGAGATTAGGACCTATCCTTCACCTATTAGATGGTAGGAGCGCGTTGTAGATGCACTTGCTGGTTTTATCACATGTTAACATTGCCGCATGACAGAGCATGGGTGACCGTGAGTGGATGTACTCAGGCTTCGCAAGTAAGAGCCACGAATGGATCAGGGGGACGACTGAGTTCCTGGAGCATGCATTTGGCCCAGCTACTAAAGGGTCGATTCGGATGCCGTGTCCCTGCAGCGAGTGCAGGAACAAGAAGAAGAAAGTAAAGGCTCAGGTGTTGAGAGATCTGTTCAAGCACGGGTTTGTTCCAAACTATACCCGTTGGCGCCACCATGGTGAATACCATCCTATTAGGGACGAGGTGGTGCGATCCATCCTCGAGGAGTATGATGGCGATGCCGGGATGGCAGACATGATGGCAGACTTCCACGAAGCACGGTTTGGCGAAGGAATGGATGTGGAGGAAGATCCGGAGGAAACCGCGAAGGCCTTCTACGACATGATGGAGTCGGCACAGAAGCCCCTTCACGAGAAGACAAAGCTTACGCAACTGGATGCCGTCTCACGCCTGATAGGGTTGAAGTCGCAGCTGGGCATTAGTCGAAACGGCTTCGATCTCGTGTTGAGCATTGTTGGGGGACTGCTTCCGGCAGATCATGTCCTGCCGACGAACACCTACGCTACACAGAAGCTCCTTCGTGCACTTAAGATGCCGTATGAGGGGATCCATGCTTGTCCGAAGGGGTGCGTCCTGTTCAGGGGAGACCTCGAGGAAGCAAAAACCTGTCCGAAGTGCGATGCCTCTAGGTTCGTGTTGGTAGAAGGCTCTGATGGCAGCATGAAACAGTCAAAGGTCCCCGAGAAGGTCGTACGGCACCTTCCTTTCGTACCGAGGCTGCAACGGCTGTATATGACGGAGGAGTCCGCGAAACAGATGACGTGGCACAAGAATGGCAAAAGATACCATCCTGACAAGATGGTACACCCGGTGGACGGTGATGCATGGAAGCACTTCGATAACATGAATCCTGTCAAGGCTATGGAGGCTCGGAATGTACGCGTAGCGCTGGCAACAGATGGGTTCAACCCGTTTGGAATGATGGAGGCCCCGTACACTTGCTGGCCCGTGTTTGTGATCCCCCTCAATCTCCCCCCCGGCGTCATGTTTGAACCTAAGAACGTGCTCTTGACGCTGATAATACCTGGACACCCGGGCGACAATATGGGTGTGTTCATGCAGCCGGTGTGGGATGAATTGGAACTTGCTTGGGAAGAGGGGGTACTCACGTACGACCGGGCTACGAAGAGGAACTTTAGAATGCATGTGTGGTACCAGTATTCAATGCATGACTTCCTGGCGTATGGCTTATTCAGCGGGTGGTGTGTTCACAGGAAGTTCCCTTGCCCGACATGCAAGGCAGATGTGATGTTCACCTGGCTGGCCAAGGGCGGCAAGTTTTCTTCTTTCGACAAGCATCGCCAATTCCTGCCTGAGAACCATGAATTCAGGCTAGATGTAAAGCACTTCACGAAAGGCGTTCAAGTCACCGGCCCCATTCCGCAGGTTAAGAGCCCTGCCGCCGTCCTTGCCGACATACAGGCTCTCGAACCTGAGGAAACAGGTGGGTTTAAGGGATATGCTCGGGACCACATGTGGACTCATATATCGGGCTTGACTAGGCTCCCCTACTTCAAGGACCTTCTTCTTCCACACAACATCGATGTAATGCACACAGAAAAGAATGTGGCCGAGGCACTCTGGGCAACACTCATGGACGTTGGCAAAAAGTCGAAGGACAACGTCAAGGCTAGACTGGACCTGGAGATGATCTGTGATAGACCAAACCTGGTGATGAAGACCCCTGCGCCCGGCAGGAAATGGAAAAGGGGGCCGGCTGATTACATCCTGAAAAGGGCAGATAGGAAGGAAGTTCTGCAGTGGATCAAGACGTTAAAGTTCCCCGATGGGTATGCGGCGAATCTAAGCAGGGGTGTGAACTTGCAGACTATGAAAGTCTTAGGGATGAAGAGCCATGACTTCCACATATGGATTGAGCGGATCCTTCCTACGATGACCCGGGGATACCTCCCAGAGCATGTGTGGCGCGTCCTGGCAGAGTTGAGCTTCTTCTTCCGCCAGCTTTGTGCCAAGGAGTTGTCTCGAGATGTTTGTGTTGAACTGGAGAAGGCTGCACCTCTGTTGCTCTGCAAGTTGGAGATGATATTTCCACCCGGCTTCTTTCTGTCCATGCAGCATCTGATCTTGCACCTACCGCGCGAGGCACGGTTGGGGGGTCCCGTGCAGGCCCGTTGGTGCTATCCAATCGAGAGGTGTCTAAAGCTTCTTCGGAAAAATTGTAGAAATAAAGCCAAGATTGAGGCTTCCGTGGGAGAGGCCTCCGTTCTAGAGGAGGTGTCGACCTTCACACAGGCATACTATACTGAGAAGCTTCCCAGCATGCACAATCCAACCCCTCGTTACAACGCTGATGAGAACTCATCGATACTCAGCCTTTTCCAAGGGGATCTCGGGAGTGGAAGCGCAGGTACCAACAAGCAGTTGAACCATCAGGAGTGGCAGACTATCATGTTCACATTGTTGATCAACCTTGATGAAGTGATTCCTTATCAGAAGTAAGTTCTCAATGAGCTTGTTACCTACGCCGTCACTATCCTCCATCTATCATGGTCTGACCCTCTAGTTTCTTCCTTCTTTCAGGGAATTTATTAGTCAATACTGGAGAGGCAATAGGGCTCCTACCGAGCAAGAAGAAGACAATCTTCTTAGACACGGTGTGCCCGATTTCATCTCCTGGTTCTGTACAAAGGTACCAACCAACTAACCTCTTTCTGACTTTGTGATTCCACTTTGCTCCCCGGAGCGAGTTATGTAACGATCTCCTACCCTTGCAGGCCCGAACGGATGCAGAAATGAGCGATGAATTGAAACAGGTGGGTCGTGGCTTCTCCCGTAGGGTGAAGTCATTCACCGTTTATGATGTGAATGGCTATCGCTTTCGCACGAGAAGCTACGAGGAGAGTCGACCCAACCTAAAAACCATGTGCTGCGGAGTTCGTACGCCCGGCACGGTTGGGAAGGACTACTACGGCATAGTCGAAGAGATATACGAGCTCAACTTTAAGGGTGCCGGGACTTTAGCGCCGATGGTATTCAAATGCCATTGGTTCGATCCTGATATCACGAGGAAAGACCTTACGATAGGTCAAGTCGAGATTCGACAGGACTCCAGCTATAAAGGAGACGATGTCTACATTGTGGCCAACCGAGACGCCACGCAAGTTTATTACCTCCCATGGGCGTGCCAAAAAGACGAGAAGCTTGCGGGGTGGAGCCTTGTGCATTTGGTGTCGCCGCGCGGCAAAGCGCCTCTCCCAAACGACGACGATTACAACTTTGACCCAAGCACCGATGAGTTCTATCAACCTGAGGGGCTAGAAGGTACCTTGGAGATCGACATTGGTTCGCTCATGGGCATGGAAGTAGACAACGAAATCGATGAGGACGAGGGTGAGGAGGTGCAGGATGCCAGGGACTTAAGAATGCTTGAGCGATGGCAGATGCAGCGCGATGGAGTTGTCCAGGAGGAGGTACATGATGATGACTATGGAGACAATGAGGATGATGATGACAGTGATGACTTAAGGGAGCTCGACAATATTGATAGCGATGACGACGATAGTGATAGAGATGACGACTCCACGCCCGAGATATTGCCGTTCGCGGAGATAATTACGAGGCCATGTAATACTATATTGTTATTATTATGTTCCTTTACAAGTACTTGTCATTTATTTATGCTAACAGTTTTGTTCTTTGTCATTGCAGGTACTCGACAAAATGCCAGGCGGACGGCGGCAGCGGCCGCATCGAGCAGTACGCTCGGCGTACCAGGTCCCCCCGCAGGAGACCACCGACGACGAGGAGGAGGAGGAGGAGGTGTTGGTGCGCGGGTCGTCCAGTAGGGGGTCCCAGCCCCCCAGCGGACGTCGCCAGGCGACCAGGAGGCTGCCGTTCTCGTCCTCGCAAGGGGGGACGACGTCGCGTGACGACGAGCGCGGCGGCGACGACGACGACGACGATGACGACGACGACGGCGATGACGCGCCTACACCAGGCGAGACGGCTTCGACTTCGTCAGGCGTGGCCAAGGTGTACTCGCGCGGGCCCACGCAGCTTCCTAGGGTGCGGCCGCAATTCCACCAGCGCCCGGTGATCACACCCGTGGGCCAGACGTAAGTAACCATTATTGATTTCACTACTTGTTCATATGACATGTCAAAAATCGAACTGAAGACTAATAATTGTTCTTAATGACTCGTGCAGTTCCTGGAAGATTGTGAGTGGAGCAGGTCAAGCACGCCATATCAATGGCATCCAGGGCCTCCTGATTAAGGAGTACTACCCTGGCCTTGTCAACGTCAACGGCGAGATGAAGGTGCCCACCAAGTGGTCCCACTTCTACCTCGTCGAGGAGGGTGGCGAGACCATCGTGGCAAAGATAAAGAGGGAGTTTTGGGTGAGTCTTTCATCGCACCGCATTGCTAAATAGTACGCATTCGTCGGACTTCTTGCAAAAAGGAAATGCTACATGATGTGTCTGTGTGCAGGACTTCTTCACGTGCGAGGAGGGTAAAGCAGCCCAGGCGGCGCGAGTGCAGGAGGCGGTCTGCAAAGATCGTCTCAAGGACCTGTACCATGAGGCGCGCATACAGGCCATCCGCGACTTCCACGCCAACGTGCTTGGAGAGAACATCAAGAAGCCCCAAATCCGCCAGAGAATGAACTCGAGGGAGGCCGACCTCACCCAAGCGCAATACGAGCAGGTAATTAAGTATGACAACATTCGTTCAGATTCCTTCAGTGAAACATTACACTAATCTTCTCGCATGTCAAATACTTGATGTCATGCAGGTGTGTCCGTCGTGGTGCGACAACCACAGGGAATGCTGGACGGAGATTGTGCGCATGTGGCGCACGGATGAGGCGTACGCGAGGCGCGCCGACCGTCAGGGCCGCCGCGCGCAGATGCGAGGGGTGTCACACCACCAAGGGAATCAGCCCCTCCCCCAGTTCGCGACAAGATGGGTATGCGTCCGTTCATGTCTTAATCCTTGCGCTCAATTGTCAATACTTGTAACCATGTTTGTGTTTTCAATGCAGACGCAGACGCACGGTGGGCAGGAAATCAACGAGTACACCGCGTACCTCCTCTCTCACAAGGGCAAGGCGACGGATCCGAACAACATCTACAACCCGGAGGATGGGCCCGATGCGTACACCAACCCCACCGCCTATGAGAAGGCCACCGAGTACACCGTCGCGGCTCGCCAGCGCTACGGGGAGACGTTCGACCCCACCGCCGAGCCCCTGGACACAGACCTCCTGCAGAGGTTGGGACTAGGGAAGCAGCACGACCGCTACTACATGGCCCACAGCGCCCTCGACCCGTCCCAGGTTCCTACGCTGACCCAGGTTCGATCCACGCCCACGAGCTCCAGCGACATCCCCGTAGCGCCCCGGCGGCAGTCAGCGTCACAGGTAAGTGCCGTTTCGTTCGTCGTTCACTCGTTTCGCACCTGTACATACAATCAACACTGTGGATGTAATATTGCAGGCCCAGATGGAGGCCAAGATGGAGGAGAGGATCGCCACGTTGCACGCGCAGATGATGGCGCAACAGATGGCTTACCAGCAAAGCCTGCAGCAGCACTACAACACTCAGATGCAGAACATGGCCAGCTTCTTCCAGTCCATGCAGACGCCCGGGGCGTCTACACCGCCTCCTCTTCCAATGTTCGCTCCACCGCCTCCTCCTTCAGAGTTTTTTCCTGTGCCTGCTCTTGTCGCTCCTGGAGGGACCCCGGTGAGTATATTGACTCTTGCTTTAACTTGTGTGTCCATGCTGCAGATACTAATGACATCACTTGGCGTTTAACTTGTGCAGGTACAGTCGACGGGTTCGAACCCGTCTCCTGGAGGTCCCGGCCATCAGATGATGTCGTATCCACCACCTGCACCCTATCCACCGTATCCACCTTCGCGTGGCCCTCCTCCGACGTACTCGTGGCCGCCGGTGCGCGGAGGGTGGCAGTACGCGCAGGCGCCTCAATTTGGTCCAAGGGGGTTTCCGTGGGCAAACCCTGGGGGCTCTGGGGGTGGAGCGGACGACGAGACCGGGGACGGCGCGATGAGCTAGGTACTTGTCGATTCTGTTATCATGTATCCACCGTATCGTCGAAGTTGTTGTCATGTATTTCTTTTCTTCGTTATGGACCTAGACTTGTTATGTTGAACTTCGTGTGATGGACGTCGACTTGTGGTGTTCGACGTGTTGGACTTCATGTGATGGTTGTAATGCACTTGTGTGGTTGTTATTGTGACATATATGTGAGATATATGTGATGTTGTGCGTTATTGTGATATATGTGGTGATGTTGGCGACAAATGTGATGAAATTGTGATATAAATGGTGCTACCGGTGCTTCTGGTGAAATTGGATTATAATTTGTGATTTTGCAGGGTTTTGATGCGAGAAAACAGAAAACAAAAGCAAAAAAAAAAAATTCCAGCTTTGCCGACTTTACAGTCGGCAAAGCTGGGCAAAAAAACCCCAGGACAGAGTCTTTGCCGACTGCAATGGGAGGCAGTCGGCAAAGAGGTCATACCTTTGCCGACTGCAACTCCGAAAGCAGTCGGCAAAGAACATTTCAAAAAAAAAAAATTCTTTCTTTGCCGACTGCCGAGCTGGCGGCCAGTCGGCAAACAATTTTTGAAAAAAAAATTCTTTGCCGACTGCCGAGGAAACAGCAGTCGACAAAGCCTGCCGTCAGGGCTGACGGCGCCACGTGGCTATGCCGACTGCTGGCGTGGCAGTTGGCAAAGGATTTGCCGACTGTGTGCCACGTGGCAGTCGGCAAATCCGCCTTTGCCGACCCAGGCTTTGCCGACTTCTCTTTGCCGACTGCCACGTGGCTTTGCGGTCGGCAAAGCCTTTGCCGACTGGGTTTATGCCTTTGCCGACCGGGGCAAGCAGTCGGCAAAGAGGCGTTTTCCTGTAGTGAATGTCTGATGTCGTTTGAAATTTCTAGATTTTAAAATTTGAAATCTTAGAACATAAAACAAATAGTTTAGTTAGTGGGTGGGGAGCTTCTGGCGGCGACGGGCACCCCTCTCGGCTCCCGTGGCCCTGAGAGGCGAGAGGCGACATGTACCGGCCGGCTAACGTTCTGTCTTGTCCTCCGTCTTTTGTGATGTTACATGCAAGATTTGTTAATTGATGTACATTTGGATCTGCATATATTACTACATAAACTATACTTTCTTCCTAGAACTACCAGTTGCTAATATAAGGTTCTAGACGTATTGTTGTTTACAATGATGATTGACGATTACCCGAATCCATGCCCAGTAGGAAGGTACAGGAAGGGCTTTGTTCGTGGGTTTTCTTTTCTAAACAAGAGTGGGTAGGAACTGATATTGTTCAGTGGCGATCAATCGGCCCCACCGCCCCACGCCGTTGAAGACATTGCAAGCAAACAAACGCAGAATGTCTTATCCCATGGCCACGCCAAATAAAAAGTCAATACTACTTGGCACCAACTCCGGCTCTCCGAGCGATCCACCCAGATTCCTAGCTATCTGGTCTCATGTGACGCTAGATCTCGCCTGCTCCAGAAGCTAAATGGAACGAGATCAATCATACAGTGGAATAGTTCCTACAGCACTAGCTAGCAACAGTTCTCACAAAATTAAGGTCAAATGGAATCTATTACGCCATACATTCTACTCCGTAGCTAGTAGAAGTAGAACACCTCGAACTGAAGCAATGCTGATGATCACAAAAGGTTGAGGACCACAGATCGGTCCTCGTACAGGTCAAAAAAAAAAGTAACTTAGGTCCTCGTACAACTACTAACCTAGCAGTAGTACATAACCCTTTTAGAAAATGTGTATATGCATGCACGTATGGGGGATATGGAAATACTGGGTGCATATATACGTATATATGGAAAATATATACCGAATACGGTTTTACGGTGATAATAATAGTAACAATCAACATTGCATGCATGCATGCACGCAAGTATATGTATACGAAGAAGCGTATAATTAGGCATGCATAGTATAGCCGCTGGGCATGCATGCATGCACTAGAGTTGAAGCTAGCTACTCCATGGAGTAGCAGCACTGCTTGAACGCCTCCAGGCTGTGCTCGAACACCGGCACGAAGGCGTCCACGCTGCCGTCGCCCAGGTACGACGGCACCAGGAACAGCATCCCCTCCGTGGGGAAGTAGGACGGCATGAAGTAGCTCGGGCTGCCGGCGCCGAAGTCCAGCTCGTAGAACGGGAACGTCAGCCAGCTGTCCACCTCCAGGTCCGGGCACAGCACGTCCTTGAGCACGGCCGTCGTCTCCAACCCTTCCTTCTCCACGGCGCCGGAGCTCGCAAAGTCCACGAACGACTGGAAGTAGGCGCCGTCCGCCCGCGCGACGGCGTCGTGGATCGCCTGCGCTGCGTGCTTCAGCGGCCGGTTGAGGAGGTTCCCCACCGTGGAGCGCGGGAACGCCCAGAGGACCAGGTTGCCGAAGTAGCCGGCCGGCGCCGCGAGGCGCGGCCGCCCGTCGACTGAGATGCGGATGGTGGAGGTCTGGAGCGAGTTGCCGAGCCCGCGCGCGCGCGTCATGGTGCGCCACACGTGGGCCAGGATCGTCTCGAACCGGCTGAAGGGGCGGCCACGGCCTTCGGACGCCTTGGCGCGGAGCCCCGCGACGAAGTCCTTGGTGAAGTGCGCCTTGTGGATCACGATGTTGTGCTGCTGGGTGTCGCCGTGGCTGTGGGCGGCCGCAGGGTGGGACGACGGCTCGGGCCTGTAGTACTCCACGCCGCGGTGCTCGAACTCGACGCGCGGCGGGTCGCGCGGTGGGAAGTGGCCCGAGTGGTGGACCGGCGGCGACGGGCCGACGGGGAGCCCACGCGCGGCGCGGCCCCAGGCGACGAGGAAGTCGCTGGTGGCGTGGCCGTCCGCCACGGCGTGGTTGGCGGTGAACCCCACGGAGAGCGAGCCGCACGCGAACCGCGTGAGCTGCACCTGCACCACCTCCTGGACGTCGCCCTCGAGGTCCGGGTGCAGGCGCAGCACGACGAGCGACGGCTTGGTGGGGGCGATGTCGGCGAGGCGCGCGTCGACGGACGCCTCGACGAGGCGGGCGCCGTGGTCGTTGAGCAGCACCCCCGGCGCGCCGCCGTCCGGGCCCGGGTGGACCTGGCCCGCGAAGAGCCGGTACGCGCCCAGCACCGCGGCGAGGCCGCTCTCGATGTCGACCGTGGACGGCCCCGGCGGGGAGAAGGCGTAGATGATGGCCATCTGCATGTGGTACGTGACCTTGTCGAACACCGACGACGGCACGTGCTCCGTGGTTTCCGGCCGCGGCGCGCCCGCCGGGTACGACGGTTTCACGAGCTTGGAGCTCAGCACCTTTACCTCCATGGCTAGATCGATCGACCGACGGAACACTATAGAAAACCACTCTGATGAATGATAGTGAAGTGAAACTAGCTAGGCTCTGTCTGCTTGCGCTGCAGCTTTTGTTCTATCTGCTTGTGTTGCCCTGCTCGCTCGGCTCGGCGCGCGCGCTATAAATATAGGCAGCGCGCGCACGGGAGTAGGTGAAGGTGCGCGTGCGTTGGTAGTGGGCAATGGATCGATCGATCGATCAGTACGTGGAGACTCTCGTCCGGCGCATTGCTCATTATATTGGGTGGATATATAGTTGACATGGCAATGTACCACACCGTGACACATTTACGCTAGACTAGATCACCACCCTACCTGTTTTTCCATTTCCTAAATAATAACAGAAGAACTATATTCACATATGGGCATGGGCGCATGGCCGTATATTTGACACTTTCTGCACGCGCGACCACCTACCACTGCAAGAACCAAGAAGCATGCTCAGCAAGACAGCAAGCCATCACCCGTCGTGCTGCGCACACAGTCGTCGGGCGCTGCATCAGCATGGCACGGTACAATTAGACCCGTTTATTTTGGCCCTCTAGCAAGAGATCGATCGGAACGAACAAGTGTCCATCCAGGTCGGGCCATGTCTCACTACTTAGGGCAGGGGCGGGGCTAATGAGAAACGGTCCACGTTTTTTTTTTTGCTATATATATACGTACAGAGAGACGTGTGGAAAACCATCTGCTGCGCATGCGGCTGCTGTGTCTATGGACAACGCCCCACTAACGACATGCGGCCGGCGCGATGCCACGGGCCACGGCGCGCGCGTGGACGAGCAGCCGCAGCCCGCATGCACACCGTACCGAGATCACATCTGTGCCGGCCCCGACACGTACGCTTCAGGCTAAAGCCTACTAGGCCGCAGCGGCACGATGGATAGGGTGGATCGCTCAACGAATCCTTTGGTTTATTTGTGCTTCACTGCTCGACTACCGGCCTCGCAAAGTCGCAAGTCGTGGTCCGCATCATTTCTGGTAGCGTCGGACGCAGCGGGTGGTGTACGTAGCGACAGATGTCGTGTGTACACTACTGGAATCGCGCGATTTACCTAGTGCCGCAGACACTAGGCAAAAGTCCAGAAACACTAGGCAAACAGTTTGCCTAGTGTCACACTAGGTCGGCAGAGGCGGACTAGGCAAAGAGCACTTTGCCGAGTGTCAAACCTCGGACACTCGGCAAAGT
Organism: Miscanthus floridulus; assembly: GCF_019320115.1. Taxonomy (NCBI): domain Eukaryota; kingdom Viridiplantae; phylum Streptophyta; class Magnoliopsida; order Poales; family Poaceae; genus Miscanthus; species Miscanthus floridulus. Next base: position 120,160,369 of record NC_089582.1, on the reverse strand, counting down.
GTTTGCCTAGTGTCAAGGACACCACTCGGCAAAAGTATTCCACTGACGGTCGAAATCGTAACGGACGTTTTGCCTAGTGTCGGAGGTCTGACACTCGGCAAAGTATGCAAGATTTGCCTAGTACCAGGCGTCCGACACTAGGCAAATATGTCAAGCTTTGCCTAGTGTCAGGCCGCCTACACTAGGCAAATATGCCGAGCTTTGCCTAGTGTCAGGCCTCCGACACTAGGCAAACTGCCTACTTTGCCTAGTGTCAGTTTCCTGACACTAGGCAAAGCCTGTTCCCAGGTGTGCCACGTGTGGCCCCTTTGCCTAGTGTCAGACCCCTAACACTTGGCAAAGTAACCAGAAGCTGATTTTTTTTATTATTCCATTTGCGACACAAATATAAATCATATTCAAACACCACAAATATATCACATGAATCATAAATAAGAACCACATGTTCACATATATCACATGTTCATACCAAAAGTCCAAATGTGCCACAAGTTCACAAGTTCATAAGTGCACAACCAAATTTCTTAACAAAGTTCACAACAAGCTAGCGTCAAGTTCCAGCCAACAGCCCAGCTAGCGTCAAAATGATCCAGCCAACTAAACAAAAATTACATAGGTCATCATATATTCAGAAAGTTCTTTTATAGACCGGCTACCTAAGTACCCATTTGCTTCTTTTGTGATAATCACCAGACGACTGGACTGTAGTTGACAACAAAAAAGGACTGCCAGGAACATCATTTGTGTTTCAATTCTAGGCCTTCCCAAATACCAGGCAACATAAATCACAGATACCAATGTCAAATTCAGTTTCATACTGGAAGGCAAAACCGAACTTATATATGATTTTACATCCAAAAAAAAAGAATCCATCCATTCCTGCCTTGGCATCATATTGGCAAAGAGACAGAGAGGAACACATACTTGGCCCAGAGCTTGGATGCAGCTCACTTTCAGGACTGCTTCAGGAAGACCTTTCCTACACGAAATGGCAGTTAATAACTATCTCCTGCACTAATTACAAAACTATAAGCCTTCTTGCAATGGAATAAAGAAATATAAATATCTATCTTTGCATCAAGTATAAAGACATCTATTATCCATATATTTGGGTTGGAGATGTTTTCTCATGGTTATGAATAGCATTTAGCACGACTATTTCATAGCAGCTTAGTCTCTGTTTGTAGACAATTGCTACTTTACACATAATTAAAATTAAAATTGGTGCAACAACATAGCATTGTAGCAATCAAAATTCTTGAAAAAGCTATACATTTACCCGGTGCTAGAGTTCATATATTAGCTAAAAGCGAAGTCATATACCAAACAAAAAAGTTATAATCACTGTGACAGCCATACAATAGGAATCAAAGAAGCCAATACAAAGATATAGTTCAGAAATTAAAGATAGTAAATCAAAATACCCTGATTTTGAGGTGGCTCCATGTAATGATTACCTTGCTAGCAAGCCATGCTCAAGTAGACAAGTACAATTGCTGTTCTGCAGAACGCTCCAGGCAGGGCCGCTCGCCTCGCTGCTAGCTAGTCAGCTACTACTGCCCCTGAAGGTTGCAAAATCAGCGGCTTGTCATGCCATTTGCCTAGACATAAATGCAGGTTGTAAAGAGTAACTTTTTCCTGATTTGAAATACCAATGCTACCATGCTAGACGGATGTAATACTACATGTCCAAAAGCATCCCAGGTGATCTTATTTCCATAGCAAAATATAGATGACTTCAAAAGTATTTTTCTTTCCTAAATGAATCACCTGTGATATTGTGTTTGGTTAGATTGAGATAAATAGAGGTAGAGAACTAAACTTGATTGCTTCTGTATGGATTTGATGAAGCTTCAAGTCAGGGTTCTCTGTGCCTCAGCCTGCAACATCCATGTAAACTTTAATTGGACAGCCAATGTCCGGCCACTGCCCTGACCTACAGACTATGACACAACCTCACCTAGCCACTCGCCAACCGGCCTAGCGACACACCTGAATCAAAGATCAGAATCACCAAACTTGCTTGGATTGGATTAATATCACAGTGCACTCAAACCAACTTTTGGTACAAGCAACATAGGTGAGATCAACATCTCATCTATTCATTTATAGAGACATGATTATTGTCCAAAAACCATTACAGGCCAAGCATCCTGTAATAATATGCAAGTTCACTACATCATATTTGTATAATGGAATATTGAAATATTTTCATTTGTAAAATGGTAGTCTAGGGGTGTAACATGACACAGCTAGCATGAATTTAACAACATAATAAATTTAGCATTTTTATCCAACTATTCACAGTTTCTTCAGAACACTTTATTAGCATGATTAAAAGCTGCCTTTTCAGAACATTAACTCTCTGATGGCATTTCAAATGCTTCATAATTCAGGAAATGTTAACTTTGAGCTAGAAACCTAGAAGCAAAATAAATAATGGATCAGAGCAAAAGTTAAAAGATCATATACAGAGGATGCATACCTGGCAGCACCTTTTTAATTACTCTACAATTCTATATGGACACCTTGACAAAATTAACAGCAAAAGCAACATCAAAATGCAATTACTGGAAAACCCTAAACCCCTGAAGGAAACTGTCACATTGCAGGCCTAGTACAGAACACAAAGCAATAATTAGACTCGGCTCCAAGATTCACAAAAAAATTAACAAGAATCAAATACGTACAGGTTGTGCGCTTGTAAAGCTTGGGTCCTTGCTATGTGTTAAGGACAGAATCCCCAGCGGACCGTGACGGATGGTTGTTGGGTCTTCCGCGGCCGCACCAGGGGCCACGCGCACCCGGGCCGCCGCACCAGAGGCCACCGCGCCGAGGGCCTTCCTCGCCAGGGCTGCCGTGCTGTACACAGCCAGATTCGGAATCAAGAAATCTCAAAGCAAAAGCACCAGATCCATGAATATCCGACCCAAAATCACCAGAGGAAGAAGAAACCTGCGCTGGGGGGCTGCCGCGCCACCATGCCGCGCCGGGGAGCGCCCTCGCCTCACATCCGCGCCCAGAGCTCCGAGGGAGGAGGGATCGGGAGGAGTCGAGCGTGCTCGCCCAGGCCTGCGTCCGCCGCCGGGGCATGCTCGCGGCTGTGGCCGCCGCCACGCGGGGCGCCGCCGCGCCGGGTTGCGGCCGCGCCTAGGGGCGGCCTCGCCGGGGCGCCGTGCCTGGCCTCGCCTGGAAGCCGCGCCGCCACCACGGGAAAGGGGGGAGAGGGAGGAGGCGCGGATGCGGACGCGAGAGAGAGCCGGCCTCGCCGGGGCGAGGTGCCCGGCCTCGCCTGGAAGCCGCGCCGCCACCGCGAGAAAGGAGGGAGAGGGAGGAGGCACGGATGCGGACGTGAGAGAGAGCTAGGGTTTGGACCCAGTATATATTTGGCTGCGGAGTGGCTTGGGAGGAGACAGGAGCACCGTTCATCAGGAATCCGAGGAGTGAAAATAATTTTGCTACCGTGGACACCGTGTGCGCCCGTCTTGGCCACACGCTCTATTCTCTTTAAATTTGTTTTTTTATTTTTCTATTTTCAAAGCAGATATGTTATATAAATATATTGAGTACCAAATGAATACAAATGAAAAAGTTGTAAATACAAAAATTATAGGATAATAACAAATTTCAAATAAAAAATATGTCAACAATATAACAATTGTTCACAAATGACACTTTGAAACTCTACTGTTTACTAACACTTTCTCAAATGGAAAAATGACATATATAACAGTTGTAGATATTGATGAGTTCTAACACCTTTGTATTCAAAAGTTTTTCATCTGAGGTCATTTAGTGCCTCGTTTGACAAAGTTTGACCAAGTCAAATTTTAAATTTAAAAAAAATGACACTTTGACACCAGTTTTTGAAACTCTAAATGGTTTCAAATAGAAAAGTCATGAATACCAAGTTTGTTAAGATCATCAAGATCTACATTTGTTGTTTTGGTCAACTTTTTATTTGATAAAGTTTGAACGATTCAAATTTTGGATTTTTAAAATTTGACTGCTTCAAACCAGTTTTCGAAACCCTAGATGGTCTCAACTAGAAAAGTCATGAATACCAAGTTTGTACAACTCATCAAGATATACAATTGTTATATAGGTTATTTTTGCATTTGAGAAAGTGTTAGGAAAGTTTAGTTCTAAATTGACAAGTCTCTCGTATAGTTTCATAAACTCTATGTGAGATTCATGATTTTGTGACTAGTGTTTACTAACACTTTCTCAAATGGAAAAATGACCTATATAACAATTGTAGATATTGATGAGTTCTAACACCTTTGTATTCAAAAGGTTTTCATCTGAGGTCATTTAGTGTCTCGTTTGACAAAGTTTGACCAAGTCAAATTTTAAATTTAAAAAAAATGACACTTTGACACCAGTTTTTGAAACTCTAAATGGTTTCAAATAGAAAAGTCATGAATACCAAGTTTGTTAAGCTCATCAAGATCTACATTTGTTGTTTTGGTCAACTTTTTATTTGATAAAGTTTGAATGATTCAAATTTTGGATTTTTAAAATTTGACTGCTCCAAACCAGTTTTCGAAACCCTAGATGGTCTCAACTAGAAAAGACATGAATACCAAGTTTGTATAACTCATCAAGATATACAATTGTTATATAGGTTATTTTTGCATTTGAGAAAGTGTTAGGAAAGTTTAGTTCTAAATTGACAAGTCTCTCGTATAGTTTCATAAACTCTATGTGAGATTCATGATTTTGTGACTAGTGTTTACTAACACTTTCTCAAATGGAAAAATGACCTATATAACAATTGTAGATATTGATGAGTTCTAACACCTTTGTATTCAAAAGTTTTTCATCTGAGGTCATTTAGTGCCTCGTTTGACAAAGTTTGACCAAGTCAAATTTTAAATTTAAAAAAAATGACACTTTGACACCAGCTTTTGAAACTCTAAATGGTTTCAAATAGAAAAGTCATGAATACCAAGTTTGTTAAGCTCATCAATATCTACATTTGTTGTTTTGGTCAACTTTTTATTTGATAAAGTTTGAACGATTCAAATTTTGGATTTTTAAAATTTGACTGCTCCAAACCAGATTTCGAAACCCTAGATGGTCTCAACTAGAAAAGTCATGAATACCAAGTTTGTACAACTCATCAAGATATACAATTGTTATATAGGTTATTTTTGCATTTGAGAAAGTGTTAGGAAAGTTTAGTTCTAAATTGACAAGTCTCTCGTATAGTTTCATAAACTCTATGTGAGATTCATGATTTTGTGACTAGTGTTTACTAACACTTTCTCAAATGGAAAAATGACCTATATAACAATTGTAGATATTGATGAGTTCTAACACCTTTGTATTCAAAAGGTTTTCATCTGAGGTCATTTAGTGTCTCGTTTGACAAAGTTTGACCAAGTCAAATTTTAAATTTAAAAAAAATGACACTTTGACACCAGTTTTTGAAACTCTAAATGGTTTCAAATAGAAAAGTCATGAATACCAAGTTTGTTAAGCTCATCAAGATCTACATTTGTTATTTTGGTCAACTTTTTATTTGATAAAGTTTGAACGATTCATGAATTGCCATTATTCGTCACACTTGCAGTTCAAATTTGCATTTGTTGAAAAAATTCAAAGAAATTAAATAAACTAAAGAAATATAGCAAAATTTCATAAAATCGTGCCAACTTTCAACATGTTGGTCAAGGTATAGTAGGAAAGCTACAGAAAAAATTGGAAGCTAAAATCAAAAAAAGAAAAAATATTTTGCCTAGTGTCTCTGTAAGACACTCGGCAAACTGAGTTTGCCTAGTGTCTCTGTAAGACACTAGGCAAACTGGCCAGTTTGCCTAGTATCGTCTGGAGACACTAGGCAAAGTTCTAATTTTGCCGAGTGTTAACGGAAGACACTCGGCAAAATGGCAATGGCGGTTGCCCTCCGGCAGCCTTTGCCGAGTGTGATGGTATGCCTAGTATTGACACTAGGAAAAATGGTCATTTACCGAGTGGATTTCTTTGCCTAGTGTCGACATTCGGCAAATCGTTATTTTGCCTAGTGCCTTTATTTTGCCGAGTGCTTCGGGGTATAACACTCGACAAACAAGCTCTTTGCCTAGTGTCCGACGATTGGCACTAGGCAAACCATTAAACACTAGGCAAATCTCGGTTTTCCAGTAGTGGTATTTGACTGTGTTGATGATCAACGAACCTTTATTAGTACCTAATTTGAGACGTACTTGAGCTGCATCCTCGCGTATAACTAAGGCGTAAGGTACGTGATGAACACACTCATGGCGGCCGTGATATGGTTCCCGTAGCTTCTAATGCGAGTATTGGTTGGGAATATAAGCGCTTGGTAGAGCTCAGGTTCCTTCTAAATGTGCCTAGACTTTGGCTTCTCATGCGGAGCAGTTTTTCTGGTGGAGCTAGAGTCGTTTTAGAAAACGTTTGGAAAAAATGACTCCTACGACAGTTTTGTAGTAATCTGTATTACGACGTTTGTGAGGAGTTAGGAGAAGCCATCTTTTTCGGCATCAGCTGCTCTATTCAAAAACTGCACCGGCTCCTCTATACAAAAACGGCTTTGGCTCCTATATACAAAAACGGCTTCAACTTCTTTGGACTCCTTGCAAGGAGCCATTTTTTAAATACCTGCTTAGTAGGGCTCTTTGTGAGGAGCCGCAAGAAGCCGAAGCCATATCAAACCGGATGTAATTATCCAAAATAGACAAGCAAAGACGAGAAAGTAGGGTGCATATTAGAACATAGACAACAATACACACATCTTGATGCATATCAGTAGTGCACATCAGGAGAGCACATGCCCTTAGGGGTAGAAAAAAACTAAGTTCACAAGGGGTCAGTGGCGAAGCTAGAGCAAATTAGAGGGTGGTGCATTTGTCTTATATGTGTCAAAATTTAAGCTAAAATTATGGTGAAAATTTGATTTTAGTATTAGTTTTTCAAATTTTTGTGCACCCACAAGCTACAATGTACCTTCACCACTGTGAGGGGTTAACAAACAAGTGCCCCTTTTAGCGAATCAATCGAGGCTTCTAAGCCGAAAGGTTACTCATGTCGTGTCACAGCTTGGCGCACTGCACTTATTAAAGTTAAATTAATCTTTAGTTAAAATTCTACGTAGAATTAAGATTTTAATGCACCTGATATTTAATAGAAGTTTAATTAAATTTATTTAATTGAATCCTTTGATGTCGCCCCAGTGTCCATCAAGGTGTTAAACGTGTTAGCGCACATGTTTTTAGTGATGTGCATAGGATCAAGACAGTGGCATACACTCAGAAATGGCCAGTAAAGTAGTTTTCAGAAAACCGATTTTTTCTTCCAAACGCTCCCATCAGGCGCTGCTACTGCATTGTCCCCCTTCCCAAGGACAACCTTCAGTTTATTGAGTTCTCGAAGTACCGCAGGCCCGTCTCGATATTTTGGAGTTAAGTGTTTCTCAATAGTAACGTTGAAATCTTTTCTGTTCCTGCGGTAAGGGTGATCCTTAGGTAGGAACCTATGCTGTCCCATATAAACTATCTTTGAGTTATTTGGCAGATTTACCGCATCGGTGTCGTCCAAGCACTCGACACATCCGGTATAGCCTTTTGTCTTCTCTCTAGACAACGAACCTTGAGCTGGCAGGTCGGTGATTGTAGCGATAAGTACTCCCTTGATCGTGACATGTTCCTTTTTGTACTCGTCCCAAATATCCGGCACACCATTCTTAAACATCTCCACTAGTTCATCGATCACTGGTTCTAGAAACACATCGATGTCATTATCAGGTTGTCTTGGCCCTTGGATCAGTAGTGACATCTGGATGTACGACCACTTCATACAGACCCAATGTGGAAGGTTGTATATACAGAGCGTCACTGGCCAGGTGCTATGATTGCTTCTAATCTGGTCGAAAGGATTCATCTCATCTGTGCTCAAAGCAAACCAAAGGTGCCTTACCTCTCCATCGATATCCTTATAGAGCATAGTATTGACAGTCCTCCAGTCATGCCCATCGGTGGAGTGCCTCATCATTGTATCTTTCTTACGCTCTTCGCCATGCCAGCGCAACAGCTTGGCTGACTTTGCACATACAAACAACCTATGCACCCGGAGAGCTATAGAAAAATACCAAACGGCCTTTACAGGACCTCCTCTGGTCATCTAACGGCGCTTCCTTGTACCGTGGAGCTTCACACTTGGGGCACTTGTCCAAGTCTTTGTATTTTTCTCCACGGTACAATATGCAATCATTGGAACACGCGTGGATTTTTTCAACCTTGAGACCGATGGGGCAGATCATTTGCTTAGCCAAGTATGTCTTTTCTAGCAACTCGTTTTTTCTGGGAGCATTTTTCTTATTATACCTAACAACTGATCGAAGCCTTTATCGTTCAATCCGTTTGTCAATTTAAACTCTAACAGCATGATGTCGACTTCTAGTTTGCTCATTGGACAATTCCTATACAATGGTGTTTTGCCATCTTATCTCATTTTCTCTAGCTTTCTCAGTTGTCTTTCACTAAGACATCCGGTCTCTATATTACGTAGCAGCTGAGAAATGCCATCGTTATCCTTGGTGTCGTCAGCTAGCGTGTTCCTAAACACATTATTAATTATGGCCATAGGTTCCGTGTTGACACCGGGTTCCTTGTCAGCATCGTGGATGGCTACATCAGGCATGTCCACATCATCATCGTTTTCCTGCAGAACATTCACTCCAATCTCGTCATGCATAGTCCATATCGTATAGTTTGGCATGAACCTCTGGTAATCAAGTGCGATCGTATAGACTCAATTTGACGAAAGTTTCTTTGATTTTTGCAATCTTTGCATAGGTAGAAGACATGATTCCCATTCTCAGCATAGGCTTTGGCATCGGTAATAAACTGGCTGACGCCATGCATGTACCGCTTGTCCGTTCAGGACAGATGCATCCACTCTCGATCCATCTCTGCACAAAAAAATACTCAGACATTAATTACAAAGAATTAATAAGAAATCGAGCTTCATGAACAACAATTGTAGCTTGAAAGTACCATTTTTAGAAAACATTATTGTACACTAATTATTGAAAATTTGAAATTGGTAGCCCCGGCCATGTAAATTGAAAATCATAGTAAAAAATAATTATTGCACAATAATGAAGAACAACTAACCATGGAATAATTAGCTAGGAATTTAAATGTGTTCATAGACACCAACCTTTTGGATGATGGATTCACCACAATTTGAGCCTTGCACAAATGTCCAATTAGAAAAGTGCTATCTAGAATGGAGAAAGAACTAGAATGAGAATCAAGCAATGTAACCATCAAAACGAAGCTAATTAAGCAACAAAATTAAAGGAGTGGATGTTTGTTACTAACCTTAAAGTAAAAAGATCAAGCCATTCTTCAAAATCCAAGCGCTAGCTTCATGGTGAAGAGCAGCCGCAACAATGGAGGAAAGGACCTAAACGCGCGCCTCTGTTCTCGGGATGGAAGATAGGAGGAAGAAGAGGACGGTTGCAGCTTTTTGTACTTCAGGCTTATCACCGTCGGTTCTTGGCTAGAACCGACAATGATAGATCCCAATCACCGTTGGCTCTTGGCTTGAACGGACAGTGATAAGTGGTCGCCAAAACACTGCCGGTTCAAGCCACAAACCGGTAGTGATGTGGTCCTTTACTGCCGGTTTTAGCCTAGCCCTAATCATTTTCTCATTTTCAAGTTCATAACCGGCAGTGAAGGGACATCACTGTCGGTTCTCACAAATCCGACAGTGATGAGGCCGGCAGTGATATCCAAATCTATAGTAGTGTATTTGATAGAAGTTTAATTAAATTTATTTAATTGAATTGAATTTAAAATGAGCTGAGTATATATATATATGATGCAACTTGTTCTACATGTTCTGTATTTATTTCCCGCGGAATATATATGGTGCAACTTGTTGAACAGGAGGGGTACGCGCGTCTGCTGATCCAAGAACGAATTAGCCATGACATGGTGCCGTATCACTTCAAGGCATCCATGAATCATCTAATCATGCAGGATGCCACGACGCAAGGTGATTTTGTTGCTGAAGCGCTCTGGGTCATGGCTGCAATCTTTCAAGGAAGTCACAGTACTATGCGCTTCACGGTCGAGACGCTCGGCAATCATCCAGCTACTCACGGTCAAGTGCTACGAAAGCCATCCGAGATAGCCTCCTCCGTTTCATGCTGACACATGCAGATAGCTCAGAGCATATACCATGCAAACTCCCTTCTTTCCAATTCTTTAATCCTCCTAAGATTTTATTTGGATACATGTATATCTACTTTAATCCATATGTGTTAAAGTGGAATAGAATAAAATTAAATTTAATTCCACTCTAATTCACTTAACATATATGAATTGAGACCAATATATGTGCATCCAAACAAACCTAACAGAATAACATGCAGCCTCGTAACTTTCTAGGTTTGGTCTAAATAGCCTTCAAAAGTAGGAGTAGTCCATCCCGAATGGCCTTTTGCGTATCCACTCACGTAACATCCCCCTGCGCCAAGTCTGCCATGCACATGCATTTAAGTTTTCCTTACTCGCCCGTACCAAAGCCATGCATGCGTACATCAGCACCAATAACAAACGGTTTGCTTTCCTTCTCGAGCTTCGGCAAACAAATCATATTCTATCCGGACGGCATGCCGTGCATACTCGAATCATCGAGCTACTCACTCCATCCTAAAATATAAAGGATCTATAGTTTAAAATTTGTACCAAAATACAAGCTATTTTGGATGTCCACCCCCCCCCCCCCCCTCTTCTATGTTTCTTTGAAAGAAAGTATTGAAATTCCTTTTAAACTTGATCACTCAAAACTGCGGGATAGTAATAACTAAGAAAAAGGAAAAACTCCAAAATACTACCCTCAAGTATAGCCTATGTCCAAATAACCTCATAAACTATCGTTTGGTTCGGCCTACTCTTAATTATTTCATTTCAGTTGGTCCAACTTACCTCTCAACAAGATTTTTTTTGTTTCACCATATTCAAGTTGATTTTTAATTTCAAATTTTTTGAGGGGATAGTACCACCATAATTTATGTTTGAAAAAAATGTCATAAACTTTTACGGGTGCTTCGCTGCCGCGGGGGCTCAAACCCGCGACCTTCCTCCCCTAACCACTCCATCCTTACGATACTTGTGTCCATTTGGGATACTTGTCCGCCACATTTTATCTCATTCGATTTTGAAATAAGTAGTTGGGATCCTAAACGAATTCAAATGAAAAGGTGGTCAACTACAAAAGTCGTAAACCATTTCAATATCTACAACTTTAGTTGGTTGTTTCTTCATCCTAGACCGTTTGAAAATTTTGAATTTCAAATGTGATAAGTTCAAACATAACTTTCCTTGCATAGATAATTTCAAATAAAACTATAAAGTTGCATAGCTCTTCGAGATCTATAACTTTGTTTTTGTAGTTTCTCCACGAGGTTGTTTAAAAATTTTAAATTTTGTTATGCAGCTTCTATTTTTAGAGGCGACTCTATTTCCGGCCGCCTTTGGAAATCAATTTGTAAAGATGGCTGAAAATAGAGCCGCCTCTACAAATATGGGCATTTGTAGGGGCGGCTTGGTTCGGACATCACTGTGGACACGGTTGAAAATTAAGCTGACTATAAAAAAAAGCTCATGTGGCTGAAAATCAATTATTTATAGTAGTGTTCATTTGGCAATAAATTCTTAAAGTATACTATGAGCATCTATATAAGTCTTCCTAAATCAGAGTTGACAAGTTTCAATACAAGAATCCTAACTCACTGACTACACTCAGTTCACATTGCCCCGTCAGTCATTCGAGAGAAATGGAGAGGCGCTACATGATAGTGTATTTCCTACTAGAATTGATATTGGTACTAGATATGGTACAAGGTACAAGATGCAGAATTATTGGGACATCGATTCTGTTATATCTCTCATTTGCAGGTTAGGTATGTAGTGGTCACTCTCTCCGTTTCAAAACAGATCAGCTTCTAGAACTGTCACAAGTCAATTTGTTTTAAATTTGATCAACTTAATAGAAAGAGAATATAATTAACATCTAATACCAAATAAGTACATTATAAAAATATATTTCATAATGCATCTAATGTTACTAAGTCTATGTCATAAATGTTGGTTTTCTTCTATAAATTCAATAAAACTAATATGATTTGATTTAGGATAGCTCTACAAGTTAATTTTTCTGCATGGAGGAAGTAATAGAGACCTTAGCCGGATTAGAACCCCCCTCTCTCTTATGTGTTCATAGGCACTACAACAAACCTCTTAATCCATGATGGATTCTCAGTGATGGATTTAGAGGCTGTCATTGGCAGTGCACAATCTGTGACGGTCATATATTTTTCGTCATGGAGAGTCGAACCTAGGACCTGAAGTGCTACTGATGTTCTTGTAACCACTAGGCTACAGTCCCTTTCGCCAATTGCAGCCTGGTCTACTCACCTAGTAACGCGGGCGTGATAATGCTCCTAGAAGAAATTAAAGTCCAACACACCCCAACCAGACAACAAACTGAGCTACTAGTACTATGATCTATATTTTTTTTCGACGAAAGTTTCGAATAGAAATAGGTCCCAGCCTCTGTACAAGGTTTTTGGTGCGCACAACCTTGCTCATTATCATTACATCAGCGCTTTGCTGAGACCGAGACGCTCAATTCTTCGTTTGATCACAAAAGGCTACATTTTGGTCAAACTGATTGCTATCGCTAGATACAGGAATATCGATGGCCAATAGGGTGGCTGTGGGGTATGATCCCAGATACCCACAGCAGACTACATGCGCTGTGTCCTCAGGGGCGGGGCGGCCCAGCCCACAAGACGAAGCCTTGCAGGGCACGACGCTGCTCGGCGCCTCCCGCAAGACACCGGAAAGATATCCTGAAGATAATATGAGATCTGTTAGATACGTATGATCCCATGATTCCTGTAATCTGTTATTACTTTTCGGTTATCTTCTAGATCTAACCGACTTGTAACCCTGCCCCCCAGACTATATAAGGCGGGCAGGGACCCCCTTAAACTCACGCAATATCATACGATAGCCAATACAATCCAACAGACCACATGATAGGGTATTACGTCATACTAACGGTCTGAACCTGTCTAACTCGTGTATCTCTGTTGCCTTCTTGTTCTCGATTATACGCATCTCTACCGATCAATCTACCTTCGTGGGATACCCCTCGGAGGACTGTCGACAATATTCTGTCGACAGTTGGTGCGCCAGGTAGGGGTGTGCGTGCTGTTTCTATATCGATCAAGATGGTACGTTCCGCAAGCTCTTCGTCCATCCCACAGCCCGACCAGATCTTCACAGTCGGATCTATCTCGTGGATCATCAACGCTGACGGAGTCGGAGAGCTCATCGAGCCGGTGCAGATCAATACTACGTCGATCAGCCCAACACCTGCGACTACAGATCCGATCTCGGAACCACCTCCGAGATCACCTTCGCCGACAACTCGCCGCCCGCTTCCCCGCTACCAGAGGAGGCGAATCAACAACGATGATCTAATCCCATCCATTGATCGGGTCGGCCAGAAGCTCGCCAATTGCCTCTCCATCATAGAATTGGCTCTGACCACTCTGGTCCAGCGCCGATCACCCTCCGATCCAGATCTATCGGAGGCTGCTCGGGAAACTCCAGGGGTCACGGCCCTACCCTTCGGACTCACCAACACCATCGCTGCCTATCAAGATGCCCTCAGGGGCTAATTCATCGACCAGGTTGGAGATGTCCATCCTCTCGCCGACCAAATCGCCGACCAGCCCCGCCGACTATCAACATGATACACGTCGACCGATGCCCCGGAACATCCCTCCAAACCATCTTGGAGGAGAATCCAGACACTGAGTCCCAGGGCACTACGAAGACTATCGCCGAGACCACCGCCGAACAACTTCCTCTCCTTCCTTTCCATGGTGGCGCAATCTTCAACGTCAGCGTCGACAGTCCCCCCGCAGGAAGGGGAAACCGAGGAGGACCGCGCCACCCGCGTCAACAGGAACATCAAGCTCAATTCACCGATCAGCCACGCCAGGATCTAATCGCCGCCCAAGTCGTTTCATCGACCAGCACCGCGACGACAGACAACCCCTCTAGGGGGGAGCTAGGGGCAACCGCATCGAACACCCTTGCCAACACGACCAGGAGGTCGACCAAGACGTCCGAGTGCATTTCAATAATCTCCGAGATGCACGACGACGTATCAACGAGCGTCGCATCGGTCGCCATGAAGAAGAAGTACGTCGCCGTCTAGAGTACAAGCAAGAGTTTGGTAACCCGGACTCAGCTCTCGAGCCGCTCAACGCTGGCAATGCTGCAGATCATGGCGCAACAACCCCGAAGGCCCCCCAACATTCATGAGGGCACTCCGAACACTCCAGTGGCCATGTGGTTTCAAAATCACTAGGGTCGAGCCCTACGAGGGAAGGATGAACCCCACACAATGGCTGCAAGTTTACGCCACTACTGTCCGCGCCGCTGGGGGAGATACCAACGTCATGGCAAACTATCTTCCCATCATGCTCACGCCAACTGCGATGAACTGGTTCACAAGCCTTGCCCCAGACTCCATCAGATCCTAGGAGGAGCTGAAGAAGGTCTTCACCGACAACTACATGGCTACGTGTACTCGGCCAGGCACCAAGCATGATCTAAACCACATCTATCAGAAGCCGTCTGAGCTCATCCGTAGCTACATCAGATGCTTTTCCGAGATGAGGAATTCTATTCCTAACATCACAGAAACCGAGGTCATCACCGCCTTCGTCCGAGGACTCCATCACCGCGATCTCCGCTCCAAGTTCAACTGCAAGCCGCCCACAGGGATTAGTGAGATGATTACGACCATCAATCAGTACGCCGACACCGAAGAAGCCGAAGTACGCTTCAACGAGGACGCGGGCACTCATCGCCCAACTCGCCGCAACAACGATCGCCCCGACGACCGACACCACACCGACCACCGCTATGACGACCACAGTCACCATCGAAATAGTGTCGTGATTGGCCCAAAGGCTTCAAGTCTGGTCAATATTGCCACCACCGACCAGACCATATCATCGCCGCTGTCGCCGAACCTCGCGCCAAGCGCAACTATGATGAGCAATACAAGAAGATCCTCGATGGCCCGCGCCCTCTCCAAAAGAACACCAAGCATAAGATAAAGGACTGCCTTGACTTGGCTAAGGAATTCTAGGTCAAAAAGCCAGACGACGACAACAACAACGACGCTGGAGGCCGCCGACCACCTGGGGGCAATAACAATGCCTTCCAGGATCACGATAAGGTGGTAGCCACCATCTTCGGGGGCCTCGCCTACACCGAGAGCAGAAGAGAATGAAAGCTCGCCGCCCGCCGGGTGCTCGTCGTCAATGCAGAAGAAGCCGCTACCAACCCCAACTATTGCCCTTGGTCCAAGGTCCCCATCACCTTCAGCAGGGCCGACCAGTGGGCAGACATCCCCTACATAGGGCGGTTCCCCCTACAAAGGAGCTGGGCCTCGGGATGATAGATCTCACACCCTCCGACTTCTCCTTCTGGGGTGTGGTACCTGGCAGGGCATCCAAACCGCTTGGAGAGATCACCCTACCAGTACAGTTCAGCACGGCAAGCAACTACCGCATCGAGCACATCAACTTGTACATCGCCAACTTCAACACCGCCTACCACGCCATACTTGGTGGTCTAGCTCTAGCCAAGTTCATGGCTGTACCACACTATGCTTATCTGGTGTTGAAAATGCCTTCACCTGCAAAAGTCCTGGCCCTGCGGGCCAACCTCTCCATCGCCTACGCCTACGAGATAGAGAGTCTCGCCCTCGCCAAAGCCACCAACCTCTCCATCTAGATGGCCAGTGTGGTCACCGGCGCCAAGATAGTGCCTGCCGATGACCTAGAGTTCCCATCGCTGGAGCCTCCTCGCGCCTCTGCCAAGTCTAAAGAAACCAAGGAGGTTAGCCTCGGCATCAACGACCCCTCCAAGACCGTGAAGATTGGGGCTCACCTTGATCCCAAATAGGAAAGCACGCTTGTCTCCTTCCTACGTGCCAATGCCGACATGTTTGCTTGGAAACCTATAGACATGCCGAGGGTACCACGAGAGAAGATCGAGTACTCCTTAAATGTCTCGCCGACCACCAAACCGATCAAGAAAAAACTCCAATGATTTGCGCCAAACAAGGAGGCTATTAGGGTAGAAATAAAATGGCTCGTAGCTGCCGGATTCATAAAAGAAGTGCATCATTCTGAGTGGTTAGCAAACCCTGTTCTCATTCAAAAAAAGAATAAAGAATGGAGAATGTGTATTGATTACACTGATCTTAACAAACACTGCCCTAAAGACCCCTTCGGTCTGCCTCGGATAGACAAGGTTGTAGACTCCACCGCCGGCTGTGAACTGCTCTCCTTCCTTGACTGTTACTCTGGCTATCACCAGATATCCCTCAAGGAAGATGACCAGATCAAGACATCATTCATCACTCCTTTTAGTGCATACTGCTATACCACCATGTCCTTCAGACTCAAGAACGCTGGGGCGACCTACCAAAGGGCCATCTAGATGTGCCTCGATCAATAGATCCACCGCAACATTGAAGCATACATTAATGACGTGGTCATCAAGTCCAAGGCCGCCGACAATCTTATCACCGACCTCGAAGAAACGTTCGCCAACCTAAAAAGGTACATATGGAAGTTGAACCCTTCAAAGTGTATCTTTGGAGTTCCATCTGGCATACTCCTAGGCTACATCATCAGTGCTCGCGGCATCGAACCCAACACCGACAAGGTCTCCGCCATCACCAACATGAAATGGCCAACGTTCGTAAAGGATATACAGAAGCTTATAGGTTGCATGGCTGCTCTCAGCCGCTTCATATCACGCCTCAGTGAAAAGGGACTACCGTTCTTCAAACTCCTCAAGGCCTCCGAGCGCTTTTCCTAGTCGGAGGAGGCAGATACAGCTTTCGAGCAGCTCAAGTTGTTTTTAACAAAGCCTCCGATCATGATGGCACCTTGGCCAGACAAAACCCTATTGATCTATATCGTCGCCACTTCTCGCGTCGTTAGCATAGCTTTCGTCGTCGAACGCGAGGAGGTCGGGCACGCCTATAAGGTGCAATGTCTAGTCTACTTCATCAGTGAGGTCCTTAATGAGCCCAAAACTCGTTACCCTCAGGTTCAAAAGCTGCTATACGCCATTCTGATCACATCACGCAAGCTTCGCCATTACTTTGAGTACTACAAGATCGCCGTGGTCACCGAGTTCCCTCTAGGGGACATTCTCCACAATAAAGAGGCCAATGGCCACAACATCAAGTGGGCTATTGAGCTCGGCACTTACTCCATTGAATTCAGAAGCAGGCCTACTATCAAGTCATAGGCGCTCGCTGACTTCATTGCTGAGTGGACCGAGATCCAAGAGCTCATCCCCGCTACTTGTCCCGAGCACTAGGTGATGTACTTCGATGGCGCCCTCAACATCAATGGTGCTGGTGCTGGCATTCTTTTCATTACGCCGACCAAGGATTAGCTCCAATATGTTCTCTGAATACACTTTCTAGCCTCCAACAACGCCGCCAAATACGAAGCATGTCTCCACGGACTCTGTATAGCCATTGAGCTTGGTGTCAAACGCCTAATGGTATACGGGGACTCCGTGCTGGTCATCAACCTGCTCAACAAAGACTGGTCCTGCTCCTGTGAGAAGATGGATGCGTACTGCGCCAAAATCAGGAAGCTTGAAGGGAAGTTCTACGGTATCGAGTACCACCACATGGTACGAGATCAAAATCAGCTCGCTAACCACCTATCCAAGATAGGCTCTTCTCACGCCGCAATTCCACTAGGGGTCTTCGTTCAATACCACTTTACGTCGTCTATCAAGGAAGAGAAGGAAGTGTAAGAAATTCCCCCCGCCGAGCAGTTGGTACTTATAGTACCCTCGCCGGTCACCGATTGGAGGGAACAATTCATCAAGTACCTCACCAGCGTCAAAGTACCCATCGACAAGACTAAAACCGAACGCCTAATCCATCGAAGCAAGCATTATGTGCTGGTGGACGGGAACTTGATGAGGAAAAGTGCCAAGGAAGGGATACTGTAGAAATGCATCACCCAAGAAGAGGGAGTGAAGCTACTTTTTGAAATTCACTCTGGTTCCTGCGGTAACCACACGGCCTTGAGAAACCTAGTCGACAAAGCTTTCTGAGCTAATTTTTACTGGCCCATGTCTTCGATGTAGAAGACCTCGTCCGACGTTGTGAAGGCTGTGAATTTTTTGCCAAGCAAATACATGTGCTGGCACAAGAACTACAAACCATCCTAGCTTCCTGGCCCTTCGCATGCTAGGGACTAGATATGATCGGGCCCTTCAAGCCAGCGCCAGGTGGTTTCTGGTACGTGTACATTGCAATTGACAAGTTCTCCAAGTGGATCGAATACAAACCGCTTGTTTTGACCACTACAAAGAAAGCAGTTGAGCTCTTTGAAGATATCATCCACAGATTCGGCCTCCCGAACAACATTATCACCGACCTCAAAACTACATTTACTGGCCTCCATTTTTTGGACTTCTACGAAGACCGATGCATCTCCGTCAAATATGTCTCCGTTGCCCATCCTAGAGCCAATGGCCAGGTTGAACGGGCGAACGACATTATCCTTGATGCCCTCAAAAAGAGGCTATATCAGAAAGAAGAAAAGCATCCGGGCAGATGGCTCAAAGAGCTACCAGCTGTGGTCTAGAGACTGTGCACTCAAGCTAGTCGCAGCACCGGTGTGTCTCCATATTTCTTGGTATACAGCTCAGAAGTCATACTACCAGCGGACATTGCCTTCCAAGCACCTAGGGTGGAACATTATGATGAAGAGCAAGCCACAGCTATTCGGACATAGGACGTCGATAGGGCCGAGGAGGAATGCCTGATCACCTATGTCCACACAGCCAAATATCTAGAAGGCTTGCGGAGATACTACAACTGCAACATGAAAGGTCGTTCATTTGCTGTCGGCGACCTCGTTCTCCGCAGAAAGCAAAAAACTGAAGGGATACACAAGCTCTCCTCCCCCTGGGAAGGGCCTTACATGGTTAAAGAGGTTACCCGAGCAGGGTCTTATCGGCTATTTGACTTGGACAGAATCGATATCCCCAATTCATGGCACATCGAGCACCTTATACGTTTCTATCCTTAAAACGCTCTAGATATGTATTCTCCACGCCATGACGAATAAAGTTTTGGTCGCCATAATTTGTCTCCATTATTTCTCTATTACAATTTAATCTCCACTTACGATCACTAAGCTCTAAGATACTCCTTAACGAACTCCAATATGAGATTGCCATAAACACTCCGCCACATTTCTCCATATCTCCAAAATGTTTCACCAATCGCTGAGCAGCACACATTTTGTTCTGTGCTCCATGGAGAAGACCTAGTCTCTGATCTCTCCCTACACATGCTATGGGCTCCACGCTCTGCATTATGGGTGGTCAGCTATGGTTCCTTGGTCACGCCTATTCCTCCTACACTTGCACGGGCTCCACGCTCGATGTTATGGACTATGGGCTAGCCAAGGCCAAGAGCCCAGTAAAGAACTAACTGCTCGGATGGTATTAATACTATGTATATCTCCAAGTCATTTCACCAACCGCCGATGAAAGGTCCTAATATGGCTAGAGGGGGGGGGTGAATAGCCTATTTAAAAATCTATAAATCAACTAGAGCAATTTAATTAGTATAACAAATAGCGAAATACAAACTTGCTCTAGTTCTACAAAGGTTGCAAGCCACCTATCCAACAATTCTAGTTGCTATGATCTCTAGACACATAATTTTCTATGTCACTACTTACTAAGAGCTCTCACACTTGCTACACTAAAAAGCTCCACTAGATGAACTTAAAACAACAAAGCAAGCTCTCAATTCTAATTACACTAAAGAGCTTGCTACAACTAGTTTGCAAGCACGGACGGAGCTACGTGGGGGCCAAACTGGGTCCTGGCCCCCCCTTGCTCCGACTGCACTCTACATGTTTGCATGTCGCTGCATGTATGTAATTAATTTCTGCATCTCTTGTGCCATGTTTGCTGTTGCTGATTAGTGGATCACAGCTTACAAGTATGTAAATCTATATATTGTTCATTCTTCTTTGATAGAATTTCAATTGTTCATTGCAGTATATATAGATAGAACTTGAAAAAACAAAGATTTTCCACAGAATTCCAATTGTCTGTACTACTATTGGTAAACACTGTAGCAGTGTACCTTTGAATTGGCCCCCTACACATTCATGCAAGCTCCGTCGCTGTTTGCAAGAATATAAATAAGTGAGTAGGATGATTATACCGCCGTGTAGAGGAGTGAACTAATCACAAGATGAATACAAAATCAATCACCGGGAGAATACCAAAGGGCAAGAGACAACCAATTTTCTCTCGAGGTTCACGTGCTTGCCAACACGGTATGTCCTCGTTGTGTCGACCAACACTTAGTGGTTCGGTGGCTAAGAGGTGTTGCACGAACCTTGTACACACAATTGGACACCGCAAGAACCTACCCACAAGTGAGGTAACCCAATGACACGAGCAATCCACTAGAGTTACCTTTTGGCGCTCTGCCGGGGAAGGTACAAATCCCCTCACAATCACCAGAGATAGCCACGAACAATCTCCAACTCGTGCCAATCCTCCTCCGCTGCTCCAAGCCGTCTAAGTGGTGGCAACCACCAAGAGCAATAAGTGAATCCCGTAGCAAAAACACGAACACCAAGTGCCTCTAGATGCAACCACTCAAGCAATGCACTTGGATTCTCTCCCAATCTGACAAAGATGATGAATCAATGATAGAGATGAGTGGGAGGGCTTTGACCAAGCTCACAAGGTTGCTATGTCAATGCAAATGGCCAAGAGAGTGAGCTTGAGCTGGCCATGGGGCTTAAATAGAAGCCCCCATGAAATAAAGTCATTGGGCTACTCACTGCACTGAACACAGGGCGACCGGACGCAGGACCCCAGTGTCCGGTCGTGCGAAGCATGCCACGTGTCCCTTCTCTTCAAATACTGAGCGCCCGATCCCAACGGTTAAGTGATAACCTAACGTGCTGCTGCGAAGTGACCGGACGCTAGACCTCAGCATCCGGTCGTTTCCAATAAGCATCCAGAAGCGAGAAATCACGACCGGACGCGTCTGGTCATGCTCGACTGGACTCACCCAGCGTTCGGTCACTCGACGTCTCCTCTATGCACTGCCACATCATCAGGATCAGAGGTGCCATGTCAGTAGGACCGGACGTACCCCATCAGCGTCCGATCGAAGACCGATGCCAGCGTCTTCACGCTTCCACTGACCAGACGCGCTAGTCCTACCGAGACCAGCGTCCGGTCACTTACAGTGACCTCCGTCTTTTATGTATAGAGCGTCGGTGAAGTTATTAACCCTTGCTCAAATGTGCCAACCACCAAGTGTATCACCTTGTGCACATGTGTTAGCATATTTTCACAAACATTTTCAAGGGTGTTATCACTCCACTAGATCCTAAATGTATATGCAATGAGTTAGAGCATCTAGTGACACATTGATAACCATATTTCGATACGAGTTTCACCCCTCTTAATAGTACGGCTATCGATCCTAAATGTGATCACACTCACTAAGTGTCTCGATCACTAAAACAAAATGTACCTTTGCCTTGAGCCTTTTATTTTTCTCTTTCTTCTTTTCAAGTCCAAGCACTTGATCATCACCATGGAATCACCATCGTCATGTTATGATCTTCATTTTCTTCACCGCTTGGAGTAGTGCTACCTATCTCATAATCACTTTGATAAACTAGGTTAGCACTTAGGGTTTCATCAATTCCCCAAAACCAAACTAGAGCTTTCAATCTCCCCCTTTTTGGTAATTGATGACAACCCTTTCACAAAGATATGAATTGAAATTCAATTTAATCCATGTTGCTTGCCCAAGCATATTTATTATGTGTAAAAGGATATGGACAAGTTTCATGAACCCCAAATGGTAGCAATTGCTACCCCTACATATGTGCTAAGAGTTTGGATGGTAGCTTGCACATATGCTTAGATGGGAAATATATGAGACAATGTCTACCAAATGATGCTAAGGTATAAGAGATGGACCTTTGAAGCGTGATACCAATCGCAGTGCACCAATATATTATCTTTAGCACCATTAGTAACTAGACATACACAAAAACTAAATACCCCATGAGATCAGTATTACAAACAAGGGTCTAGTTTCCATATGATGAACATAAGTCTAGTTACTTTAGCCTATGCATGCTAGTTTTTTATTTTACCATTCAAGCATATAACTAGCATACACCACACAAGCATGGATGTTGAAATTTAAAAGTTGTGTCATGCAAACAAATATATGAAATGCACATTCAAATACAACATACAAGTTTATGAGCTTGCTCCTCATTCTTGATTGATCCCATTACAATGTCATTTCATTTGTTTTCATTTGTTTGCTCCTCCTATCTTACTATCTTTGTGAATTTCTCTCCCCCTTTGTCAACAATTAGCACAAAAGGTGAGCTCAAATTATAGATAGGTTGGGGTGAAACCATGTGAAATGAGGATCATTTTCCCAATTTGGTTCAATCTAGATTACTTGCAAAAGATATTTAACTCGATTTGATCCAAGGACAAGCTTCTTCACACCTCTAATTAAGGGTTATCTTGTACCATGTTGAGTTAAACACTTATAGCTTATTTTCTAGATTAAACACTAGGTTTACAAGCCCACAAACATGTCATATGCCACCACTAGATCATTTCAAATATACAAGCAATAGTCGTACCATACAAGCATCAAATTCATTTGATTTTCATGAATGAGCCTAGGACATGATAGGAATAGCTAGATGCACTAAACAAGTCCTTAGCAATGGATGGATGACATGTCAATCAACTTTACCTTGCTTTGCTCGAAGAAGAGGCATGCCATACAATGGGGGGGGGGTGCATCAACACATATTTGAGAAATCCAATATGTTCAACTCATTCCTTAGCCTGCAAAACCTTTTCTCATCCAATGGCTTGGTGAATATATTGGCAAGTTGATCTTCGGTGCCCATACTCTCAATGCAAATGTCCCCTTTTTGTTGGTGACCTCTTATGAAATGATGGCGCACATCAATATGCTTTGTTCTTGAATGTTGAACCGGGTTGTTGGTGAGCTTTATGGCACTTTCATTGTCACATAGCAATGACACTTGCTTGAATTTGATTCCAAAATCACTCAAAGTAGCCTTCATCCAAAGTAATTGAGTACAACAACTACCGGCCAAAATGTACTCCTCTTCGGCGGTTGAAAGTGCTACACTATCTTACTTCTTTGATGACCAAGACACAAGTGATCTTCCCAATAGTTGACATATACATGATGTGCTCTTTCTCTCAACTTTGCATCCCGCATAATCGGAGTCCGAATATCTAATCAACTCAAATCTTGCTCCTTTGGGATACCACAATTCAACATTTTGTGTATGCTTCAAGTACCTTAATATTCTCTTTGTTGCCTTCAAATAACTTTCTCTTGGTGAGGCTTGAAATCTAGCACACATACATACACTAAACATCATATCCGGCCTTGATGCGGTCACATAGAGTAGGCTTTTAATCATAGACCGATACATCTTTTGATCCATCATGTTGCCACTAGCATCACTATCCAAGCTTC
This sequence comes from Miscanthus floridulus, assembly GCF_019320115.1. NCBI lineage: Eukaryota > Viridiplantae > Streptophyta > Magnoliopsida > Poales > Poaceae > Miscanthus > Miscanthus floridulus. Next base: position 120,136,645 of record NC_089582.1, on the reverse strand, counting down.
CACTTGTTCCCATTGGTGTACTAATAGCTTTAGCATCATCCATTCCAAACTTCTTGAGCATGTTCTTGATATACTTGCCTTGACTCACAAATGTGCCATAATTCATTTGCTTGATTTGAAGACCAAGGAAGTAACTAAGCTCTCCAATCATGGACATCTCAAACTCACTTGCCATCATCTTGCCAAAGTCCTCACAAAAATCTTGATTTGTTGACCCAAATATGATATCATCAACATAGATTTGCATTACAAACAAGTCATTTCCAAGCTTCTTGGTGAAGAGAATGGTGTCAACCTTTCCCATCTTGAATCCCTTAGAGAGTAGGAAATCCCTCAATCTCTCATACCATGCTCTAGGTGCTTGTTTTAATCCATATAAAGCCTTTCTCAACTTGTAAACGTGGTTGGGTTTCTTTTCATCTTCAAAACCGGGAGGTTGCTCAACATACGCAAGCTCATTGATATACCCATTGAGAAATGCACTCTTCACATCCATTTGGTACAACTTGATGTTGTGGGCACAAGCATAGGCTAACAAGATCCTAATTGCTTCCAATCTTGCAACCAGGGCATATGTTTCTCCAAAGTCAAGAACTTCAACTTGAGTGTATCCTTGAGCCACTAATCTTGCTTTGTTCCTTATTACTATCCCATCTTGATCTTGCTTGTTTCCGAAAGACCCACTTGGTTCTTATCACATTATGATCCTTAGGCCTCTCAACTAACTCCCATACTTGGTTTCTTGTGAAGTTGTTTAGTTCTTCATGCATATCATTGACCCAATCAACATCCTTCAAAGCTTCATCTATCTTCTCAGGTTCAATGGATGATACAAATGAGAAATGTTCACAAAATGAAGCCAATCTTGATCTAGTTTGCACACCTCTTGAAATATCACTAATGATAGAGTCCAATGGATGATCTCTTGCAACATTGGTTGGTTGAAGAACTTGCACTTGATTGCTTGCATTTGATTTTTTATTTTATTGAGATGATGAACTAGCCACTTGTTGATCTTGCACTTTGTCATGACTAGTACTTGCTTGAACTTGATCATGAGAACCACTAGCTTGCACATTTGAGTTAGAGAGCACTTGATTCTTGTCATCTTCAACATTAATCACCTCTCTAGGCCTTATATCACCAATGTCCATGTTCTTCATTGCATTGACCAATTGAGTGCCTCTTACATCATCTAGATTCTCATCTTCCTCTTGGGAACCATTTGTTTCATCAAATTCCACATCATGAACCTCCTCAAGAGTACCACTAGCCAAATTCCAAACTCTATATGCCTTGCTAGTAGTGGAGTGACCAAGCAAGAAGCCTTCATCACATTTCTTTTCAAACTTGCTCAATCTAGTGCCTTTCTTCAATATGTAACATTTACAACCAAAAACCCGAAAGTATGCTATGTTGGGCTTTCTTCCATTCAATAGCTCATAAGGTGTCTTCCCCATCATGGGGTGACAATAGAGTCGGTTTCTATAATAGCAAGCCGTGTTGATTGCTTTGGCCCAAAATGAATGACTCACATTGTACTCACTCAACATTGATCTTGCCATATCAATCAAAGTTTTATTCTTTCTTTCAACTAGGCCATTTGATTGCAGAGTGTACTTGGCTGAGAATTGATGTCTAATTCCAAATTCATCACATAACTCATCAATTCTAGTGTTCTTGAATTCACTACCATTGTCACTTCTAACTTTATTGATAGTTGTTTCAAACTCATTATGAATGCTCTTGACAAATGATTTGAATATTGCAAACACATCACTCTTATCAACAAGAAAGAACACCCATGTGTATCTAGTGAAATCATCCACAATCACAAATCCATATTTGTTTCCACCAATGCTAGTGTATGTGGTTGGTGCAAACAAGTCCATGTGTATCAACTCAAATGCCTTAGATGTGCTCATCATGCTCTTCTTAGGATGTGTGTTACCAACTTGCTTTTCGGCTTGACATGCACTACATAGCTTATCCTTTTCAAATGTGACATCTTTCAAGCCTCTAACTAAATCATGCTTGATCAACTTGTTTAATTGTTTCATTCCAATATGACCAAGCCTTCTATGCCATAACCAACCCATGCTTGACTTAGTGATTAAACATGTTGACAATTGAGCTTCTCTAGCATTAAAATCAACTAAGTATAGATTCTCATATCTAAATCCTTTGAATATTAAGTTAGAACCATCTACACTTATAATCTCTACATCATCCATACCAAATATGCACTTGAAGCCAAGATCACACAATTGAGCTACTGACAATAGGTTGAAGTTCAAGCTCTCTACTAGTAGCACATTGGAAATGCTCAAGTCATTGGATATTATAATCTTACCAAGCCCTTTTACCTTGCCTCTACCATTGTCACCAAATGTGATACTATCAATCCCATTGCTCTTGTTTTCATTGATTGAATTGAATATTCTTGAATCACCGGTCATGTGTTGTGTGCACCCACTATAAAGCACCCAATGCCTTCCTCCGGCTTTATAATTAACCTACAAAAGAAGATCAATTCTTTTTAGGTACCCAAACTTGCTTGGGTCCTTGTAGGTTAGTTACCAAAGTCTTTGGTACCCAAATGGCCTTCTTCTTTGGGCCCATAATTGGTGTACCAATGAATTTAGCCTTCACACCATTGGCACCCTTAACAAGCATGTAACAAGAATTAAATTTAATTGAGGATACATTAGGTAGCTTATTCTTGTTAGTCTTGCAATATTGCTGTATATGCCCAACTTGCTTGCATCTATTGCAAAATCGATCATTGCCCTTCACAAAGCTAACTTTGGGAGTGACAAAGGTCACCTTGCCTTTCTTGGGGGTATAGCCTAATCCTTCTTTGTTGAGAGAAAATCTTTGGCTACCCAAGCACTTTAGCAAGCGGGCATCTCCACCATAGGCATTGCCTAAGGCACGAGTGAGCTCATTCACCTCCTTCTTGAGGGTCTCTTTTTCCACCATTAGTGAGGCATCACAAGTGAGACCATCACTCAAAGGTGAGGTAGAAGTAGTAGTGCTACAAGAAGTGTTAGTGGGAGCAACTACAATGGGCTTATAAATAGATTCATCAATAATATCACATGTTAGTCCCACATCACAAGACATAATCACTTGCTCTTTCTTGGCTTCCTCTATTTTGACTTACTCGATGAGAGAGGAGTGAGCCTTTTCAAGCTTAGAGTGAGCTTTGCTAACTTCTCATGGGCTTCCATTAGCCTCTCATGAGTGGCATTGAGCTCATCAAAGGATTGCTCAAGAAATTTGACTTTCTTGCGTAATTCTTTGCACTCCTTTCTCTTCATTTCAACGCAAGTGTACACTTGCTCACACATGTCCAAGAGCTCCTCCTTGGTGTACTCCTCCTCATCATCATCATCATCACTCCTACAAGCATCACTTTCACATTCATCATCATCACTCACATCATATTTTTACCTTAGTAGGCTTTGCCATGAGACATGTCGATGGAGTATCAAAGATGGAGGGCTTGTTGTTGATGGCGATGCTTGCTAGTGCTTTCTTGATAGATTTCTTGTCATCATCACTAGAGCTATCACTATCCAAAAAGCCATAACTATCCCATGTGACCACATAGCCTCCACCTTTCTTTTTCTTTTGGAAGGTCATTCTCTTCTCCTTCTCCTTCTTTTCTTTCTTGCCCTTCTTGTGCTTCTTCTTTTCATCCTCATCATTGTCACTATTGTAGGGACAATTCGCTACAACGTGATCGGGGCTCTTGCAATTGTAGCATCTTCTCACATACTCTTTGCTTTTGGTGTGATATCTTCTCTTTCTTGCACCATAGCCCTTCTTCTTCATGAATTTTACCATCTTGCATACAAAGAGGGCCATAGCTTTATCATCAATATCACTAAGATCATCATCATCACTTGATTCTTTCTTGGACTTTCTCTTGTTCTTGGATGATGATGAGCTAGCCTTGAATGCTATACTCTTCTTATTCTTGTCTTCTTCTTCCTTCTTGTCATCCTTATCATCCCCCTCTCTTTCCACATGGTATGTCTCTTGTGTCATGACATCACCTAGTACTTGGTTAGGGGTAATCTTCTTCAATCCTCCTCTTATGATAAGCAATCTCAACATCTCAAATCTTGGAGGTAGGCATATTAAGAACCGATGAGAGACATCATCATCCTTGATCTTCTCTCCCAAAGCCTTTAAGTCATTGACAATTACTTGCAACCGATGGAACATCTCCGGAATGCTCTCATCATCCTTCATCTTGAAGCTTGTCAACTTATCCTTGAGGATATATAACTTGGCACTCTTCACCACCGGTGTGCCCTCATATGTTTCCTCCAATCTCCTCCACACCTCATTAGCTCTTTCACAATCCTTAATTTGCTCAAACACCTTGGAATCAATGGCATTGTATATGGTGTTGAGAGCCATTGTATTGCATTACTTGTTGGTCTTGTCTTGGTTGATGGGATTGTTGGGGTTAATGATAGCATAGTCATTCTCGGTCACCTCCCATACTTGATCATTGATTGAACCAAGATACATCCTCATCTTTCTCTTCCAATAATCATAGCATGTGCCACCAAAGAACGATGGTTTGCCCCCCACATGGTTGAACATAACTTGAGCCATAATTTGACACTGAGGTTGTTAAGCCTTTAATCAAACGGTGACCATGGCTCTGATACCACTTGAAAGGTCCTAATATGGCTAGAGGGGGGGGGGGTGAATAGCCTATTTAAAAATCTACAAATCAACTAGAGCAATTTGATTAGTATAACAAATAGCGAAATGCAAACTTGCTCTAGCTCTACAAAGGTTGCAAGCCACCTATCCAACAATTCTAGTTGCTATGATCTCTAGACACATAATTTTCTATGTCACTACTTACTAAGAGCTCTCATACTTGCTACACAAAAGTGCTCCACTAGATGAACTTAAAACAACAAAACAAGCTCTCAATTCTAATTACACTAAAGAGCTTGCTACAACTAGTTTGCAAGAATATAAATAAGTGAGTAGGGTGATTATACCGTCGTGTAGAGGAGTGAACCAATCACAAGATGAATACTAAATCAATCACCGAGAGAATACCAAAGGGCAAGAGACAACCAATTTTCTCCCGAGGTTCACGTGCTTGCCAACACGCTACGTCCCCGATGTGTCGACCAACACTTAGTGGTTTGGCGGCTAAGAGGTGTTGCACGAACCACGTCCACATAATTGGACACTGCAAGAAGCTACCCACAAGTGAGGTAACTCAATGACACGAGCAATCCACTAGAGTTACCTTTCAGCGCTCCGCCAGGGAAGGTACAAATCCCCTCACAATCACCAGAGATGACCACAAACAATCTCCAACTCATGCCAATCCCCTCCGCTGCTCCAAGCCATCTAGGTGGTGGCAACCACCAAGAGCAACAAGCGAATCCCACAACAAAAACACGAACACCAAGTGCCTCTAGATGTAATCACTCAAGCAATGCACTTGGATTCTCTCCCAATCTCACAAAGATGATGAATCAATGATGGAGATGAGTGGGAGGGCTTTGGCTAAGCTCACAAGGTTGCTATGTCAACGCAAATGGCCAAGAGAGTGAGCTTGATCCGGCCATGGGGCTTAAATAGAAGCCCCCATGAAATAGAGCCGTTGGGCTACTCACTGCACTGAACATGGGGCGATCGGACGCTCCGGTCATATCGATCGAACGCAGGACCCTAGCATCTGGTCGTGCGATGCACGCCATGTGTCCCTTCCCTTCAAATAATGAGCACCCAATCCCAATGGTTAAGTGATGACCGGACGTGCTGCTGCGAAGTGATCAGACGCTGGACCTCAGTGTCCGGTTATTTCCAGTAAGCATCCAGAAGCGAGAAATCATAACCGGACACGTCCGGTCATGCTCGACCGGACTCACCTAGCGTCCGGTCACTCGGCGTCTCCTCTATGCGCTGCCACATCAGCAGGACCAGATGCACCCCGTCAGCGTCCGATCACTAAGTGACCTAGCGTCCAGTCGAAGACTGACGCCAGCATCTTCACGCTTCCACTGACCGGACGCACCGGTCCTACCGAGACCAGCATCCGGTCACTTACAGTGACCTCTATCTTTTCTGTATAGAGCGCCGGTGAAGTTACTAACCCTTGCTCAAATGTGCCAACCACCAAGTGTATCACCTTATGCACATGTGTTAGCATATTTTCACAAACATTTTCAAGGGTGTTATCACTCCACTAGATCCTCAATACATATGCAATGAGTTAGAGTATCTTGTGGCACTTTGATAACCATATTTCGATATGAGTTTCACCCCTCTTAATAGTATGGCTATCGATCCTAAATATGATCACACTCACTAAGTGTCTTGATCACTAAAACAAAATGGCTCCTACAATTTATATCTTTGCCTTGAGCCTTTTGTTTTTCTCTTTCTTCTTTTCAAGTCCAAGCACTTGATCATCACCATGGAATCACCATCGTCATGTTATGATCTTCATTTTCTTCACCGCTTGGAGTAGTGCTACCTATCTCATAATCACTTTGATAAACAGGTTAGCACTTTGGGTTTCATCAATTCACCAAAACCAAACTAGAGCTTTCAGCCGAGCAGCGTACGTTCTGCTCTGTTCTCTATGGAGAAGGCCCAGTCTCCGATCTCTCCCTACATGTGCTACGGGCTCCGTGCTTTGCGTTATGGGTGGTCGACTGTGGTTCCTTGGTCATGACTGTTTCTCCTACACGTGCATGGGCTCCGCGCTCAACATTATAGACTTTGGGCTAGCCAAGGCCAAAGAGTTCAGTAATGAACTAACTACTCGGACGCTACTTATACTACATATAATCGCGTTAGGGTTAACACTACAATGATTTTTTCACCGCAAAACTAGCAAACTGCATAAACATGCACTTGTCATCTTACAACATTTATACATACATATAAATGATTGTCTGTGCCCTTGCTCATTTTAACTCCCCTATTCAGTTATTACAGCATATTCTCAGAGCAGATCATCGGGCTTTGTCATCGCCGTCCATCTCGCCGAACAGGTCGACGTCGTCGGCCAGCTTCTTCGCCGCATCTTCCACCTCATCTTCCAGCTGCTGGTGCTCTGTCTTGTCCATCCCTCTGGCAAATCTAGCTCCTATCACTTGAAGGTCACCAGTAGGATAGTGGGACCGGAACACCGCAAGGGCGTGTGTAACGGCAGTGACGATGGTGTCACGGTTGAAGCTCTTGAAGTTCTCCCACGCCACCTTACATCTATCGATGATGGTGTCAAGACGCGGTGGCCTACCATTAGGCTGAGGAGCCATCTCTAGGTCGACACAGTCAAGCACCGGCTTGACTCCAGCAACTACGGCATCAAGTTTGCTCCTCTGGGTCCTGGCCTCCTGCTCTAGCACATCAAACTATGCCTTGACCCTCCGACAGTAGTCTGCGGGCATTGCAAGGGTTCGTCAAGCCAAGAAATTACTCCAGCAGTAACTCCGACCATGAAGAACTCACCTTTCAGCTCCTAGGTCAGCTTCTCCACCCGACCAGCCATCTTTTTCTCCTCCTCCTGGAGTTGCCCGATGGTTTGGCGTAGCTAGCCGAGCTCCGTATCTTGCTGTACAAGCATAACAGTGGTCAGCAACAATATGACTTTTCAGCAATGTAAAATAATTTCGTCTATCCGCCATACCTTTCTTCTGCTCGGAGACTTTTCGTAGCTGCTCGGACATGGTCTTCAGCTACTCGGAAGCACCCGTCAGCTGCTCGGAGACGGTGGCCAGCTGATCGAACCTGCCCTGTAACTGCTCGGACAAAGTCGCTAGCTGTCGCGCGTTGGATTCGGCCAGATCACGCTCGCGCTGGGCCTTCTAGATGTTTTTCTCCATAAGTTTCAATGCCTCCTTCAATTTTTCATTCTCCTCGGCGAGGGGCTCCATCCTCTTGATCAGTTGGGGCCGTTGTTCAGCAGTCCGAGCTATGCCCTACAAAAGCAACAAGATTTTGAAGAACTCCAAATCTCTAATGACAAACACGAACATTGATGACACAATGCTAACCTTGATCTGTTTCACCGCCATGGAAAGGGTGGACTCCAGCCTCCTGAGCTCCTTGGTGGTGTCCTCCTCCTCAACGACCACCACTTCGTCACCCCGCTTGTGGATGATTCATATGGCTTGAGGTCATGATTCCTCACGCTCAATCTCTTCCACCTCGTCCTCTTCCTCTGCAGCGGGTGGCGCCACCTAGGGCCTTGGTGGCCGCACAACACGTCCAACCACGCCCTCCGATGTCTCAGGATGCAAGGCTAGCTCTTCTAGCTACACCGGCCTCCCCACCCTAGACTCAGGCGTGGCACCAGCATCTCCAGCATTTGCCGCTAAAGACTTGGCATTTTCCGTTGTTGCCCCGGGCATCGCCACCGACCCGTCTGCCATCGGTGCCAACCGTTCGCCACCGCCAAGTCCGCCAGCAGCGACGGTTGACTCCTCTGAAGGCTACCGAGCGCCTAGGGACTCCGGGACCAGATCTTCCAGCATTGTCTCTGTGCTGGGACCAGCCCCGGGTTGCTTGCTGGTCTGGACGGACAGATTCATCTCCTCCGTATGCCTCGCTCTGCATCAGATTAGCTCATCAGTCGCCACCGCGATAAAGATCAGATAGGAAAATAACTCCAAGGCAAGGATACTTACGTGTCAGCCTACCGGTACACTTTTCTGAACCGGCGCTGTCTACCCGAGCCCTTAGGCGTGGCCTTGGGGTCAATTCCCGCGCCTTGGGGTAGAGGTCTCGCGGTCTCCACCATCGGCCTCTCCTCCGCCTGCCACTCCGGGACTCCCCTCACCTGCTGCTCGGGGACTCCCTTCACCTGCTGCTCGGGGACTCCCTCCTTTCCCTTCGATTGCTCCTCCGCACGCGTGTTGCGTAGAGGCGCCTCTGTGCTCGGTGGAGGAGCCATTGGAACTTCATCATCATCCGACCACTCGAACATCGCCGCACTCCATGTCTGAGTGGTCTGGTCGCCGCCAAACGAGATGCCACCCGGCTTACGAGGGACAACACCCATCGTCTTCCTCTTCTTTCGGGCCTACTCATCTGCCGCTGCCCTCTTCCCCTAGGCTTTCTCCGACACCGGGGGGGGTACTCTCCGTCCGACCAGCGTTGGTGCCTCCGGATTCCGATGAGGCGCTGACGGCACCTTCCTTAGGCTGCATCGGCACGACCGAGAAGTACACCGCTCATTCCTATGAATGGATCTTTCCATAAGTGAACCAGTTCATTGCTCGGCAATCGTGAAGGATAAAAAGCATCAGGAACAAAACAATTGGGATGTTTACCTAAGGAGGCGGATTCTTACAGTTAAAGGGTATCGTCTGCCCTGACACGCTGAATGAGGAAAACAGAGCGAATAGCTCTACAGCCCGCTCTAGCACATCGTCTCTCGACATCATCTCTGTCTTCTCCCAGGTGCCATCGGTGTCGCCCTTGAAGTCATAGCCCATGTGGGCCCTCTCCTTATAGGGCTGGACATGGCACACTATGAAGCTCGCTGCCACCAGCCCTCCGTTGGTCTTCACGCCCTTTATTAGGGTGAGGAGCTCCCTGACTTGCTCCATATCAGCACTTGCTTGGCCTCTCCGACTAGCTTTTCTAGCTCTCGGGGATGTGGTCGACATCGCAGCAGATAGCATGATGGCTCTGCTTCATATAGAACCACCTAGCGTTCCACCCCTTCAGCGACGTGTTCGGCGACACAGTAAGGTACTTGCCTGCCATTCCATCACGTAGCTGAAGATACACTCCACCGACCACCTTGGAACCACCACCGCCTTTCTTCTTCAGCCATAATAGGTGATGGAAGAGGTTGAAGTGGGGATGGATTTCAAGATACACCTCATAGAAATGGATGAAGATAGATATGTGCAATATGGTGTTTGGGTGGAGGTTGCACAGACTAACTCTCCAGAACTCCAACAAATCCCTCAAGAACAGATGAACATGAAATCCTAATCCGCGCCAAAAGTAGTCCTCAAATACTATAGCTTCATTGGTATGAGGCATTAGATAGTCTCTCCAAGGGCCGCTCGCCATCCGGTGGTGATGCGGTCAGGAAGAACGCCTGTCTCCACCAATCTGTCGAGCTCTGCCTCCCTCGTACGCAACGGCACCCACTCTTCATCACGGCTGACTCTAGCGCTCGCCTTCTTCGGGTTACCATCTCCCTTCTTCGGCGCCATCTCTCAGATCTGGTTTGGGGTGGCGGCGGAAATGTGGGTGAATATGAATCTAGAGGTGCGAGGGTTGAGGAGGAAAATGAAATGACAAAGTGGCAAAGGTGGGAGCACGGGGTGTGGCGGCGTAGTTATAAAGCACTCCCCCACCTCTTGCATTCGAGGGTTTTTGGGAAACCGCTCCTGGATTTGCGCCTCTCCGAATTCTCCGCAACCACGTGGTGGGCCGTTACCTGGGCCTTCGTGCAAATATAGCCCGTATCGCTCACTTCTCAGCGCAATTTGTCACTGCTCACTGAATATTCACTGACTTCTCCGCCATCCATTACGGCTCAGTAATTACTACTGTACATCCATTACTTCGGTATTTTCTCCGTGATTTGTTTTCTCCAAAATTTCCACTTGTGGCTCGGGGACTACATCAGCAATACGACTTGGATCCTCACCGCATTGGGGACTTTCTTCTGATGACTGCTGTTTCTGACCCGGGCACCATGTGACTATGTCACCTATTGTCAGGCTCAGGGACTAAGTGGGCACGCTTCACCTAGCGGTGAATGTGCTTTTCTTATTTCGGGGCTACGCCCAGGGACTGTCTGCCTACTCGGCTGGTCTTCTACTTTTCTTCTACTTTGGACCTTGGCATCACGGGACGTCACCTACTGTCAGGCTCGGGGACTAAGTGGGCACACTTCACCTTGCGGTGAGTGTGTTTGCTTTAATCTAGAAGACTCCGCGCCTCTTGACACTGAAGAAGACTATCTCCCTTTCTCGTGGTCGGACTCTAAGTGGGCACACTTTGCAGAGAAATTTTCGATTCTAAACTTGAGCTCTTTACATCCTTATGGTAAGTCGTACTTGGGTCATACTGCTCGGCGACGGTTCACGCCGCTCGGCGGCGGTTCACACTGCTCGGCGATGGTTTATGCTGCTCGACGACGCCTCACAACTGCTCGACAACTCATCATGGTGCTCCAACCATGAGTTTGACTGCTCGGCTTTGTTCGCACATGCTTGGACAAGCTCAAGATGGCGTTGCACAATGGATACAAGGTGCTCGGGGACTAGTTGTGGGGAGTATGACCCCAGATACCCATGGCAGACCACATGGGCTACGCCCCCAGGGGCGGCCGAGCCCACAAGACGAAGCCTTGCGGGGCACGATGCCTCCCGCAAGACACCGGTAAGATATCCTGAAGATACTACGAGATCTGTTAGGATACGTATGATTCCATGATTCCTGTAATCTGTTATGGTCCCATCCACGCGGATGGATTTGATCTCTTGTGATAGTATGGCCCATTTTGGTCTGTTTTCTGGATTGACCCTCCTACATTTACAAAATTACCAAAACTTATAAAAATACTTAGTTTAAATCACTAGACCTGTGTTGGTAATTGATTTTAAGTATGATTATATATCATATTAATAGTTTATAGTTGACGTTAATGACCGTCAACAAGTAGGTGGATACTCATCGTTGCAGAGCTTGACGTCGACGTGGAGCACGTCGGTGCGGCAGTGGCGTAGGCAACTCACCAGTGGGGCGGCGTAACACGAAGCTCCTCTCGCATGCTTGCTGGAGCATCCATCGTGGAGGCTTGCTGGCTTGGTGGTGCATGCGTGCCCCTCGACGGCCGCCGCAACCTCTGCCCCTGTTGTTGCATATCAAAGTCATCGACGACGGGGCCTGGCATGTAGCGCCCGCACGGCCGCTACCGTACTCCCGCCTGCCCTACGGCCAGCGCGTTGCTGGTTGCCTGCGCCGCCGCTCACCTCAATTCGGGGGCGAGGGAGGTAGTGAGGTGAGGGCGTATCAAAGGGAGAGGGAGGAGCGGTTCTGGGCTCCTAGGAGCAGGCTGTGTCGTCGGGCTAAAAATAAATGGATAAGAACGACTCGGTGGGAAGTGACGTCCGTCCATGTGGACGCTCGGGCTATATATCATTATCTTTTTAACATTGACCTTCACGGAGTGAATACAAATAAAAAAATAGTCCACATCATCATAGTGACGCATATAGATTTTAGAACCATGAAAAATATGAAAGATTGTTAAAAAAACACGCACAGGGAGGACCGAACATGTAAAAAGATGAAAAATAATCTAATAATCCAACTAGGTCTGTGGCCCCGTTCGCTGGTCTAAAACTTGACTGAAACTGGCTGAAAAACACTGTTCCGGCTGAATTGTTGTGAGAGAAAAACACTGTTCCGGATGAAAAAAGAAGCCGAACAAACCATTTTTAAGACAAACGAATATATATCTTGTTAAACATCTAGATCCGGGTTGTTGAAATAACTTGTTAAGCATCAAATGGTTTGGCCAGTCAGCTTCTTAATAATCCAACTAGGTCTATCTATCATTTGCTAAAACTGACGGTCAACAGGAACTAGGGATAAAGAAACCTATAGCCTGTTCGTTTGGTCGTAAATAATTGTGGATTATTTACTGCTGGCTGATTTGGTGTGAGAAAAAAATACTGTTCTAGCTTATAATCCACGATCGTATACGAGCAAGCGAACATGCTGTGAGCCCCACGAATTTTTTTGTGTTCTGACTTTGATCGGGTTTAACATTTTCTCTTCTAAAGTGTATTAATGTGCAAGTTGAGATATAGGAAAGGAGCTTGTAGAAACATTGTTGTCGACCACCGAATATGCTAACCGGATATTCGCGCTGTTCCTTGATGCTTCTGGAAGCTTTTAAAGTTTAGGGCGACACGACCTCTGACTGAGCTAATGCTGGCGAGACCAGATTTGGTATGCGCTTTTCCGTCATCCTTTCTCTTTCAGTAGTATGTAAACATGGCAGCCTGCATCTTGGTCAGGTTTGGTTAAGGGTTTAAAAAGTGTCGTCTCCTCGAGTTCCCGCCTTCCCCGTGATGATACTAAAAGTAAAAGTTAATCCGAAAAGGGAGTGGGGATGAGGCGCAAAGCGCAATCCTATTGTCAATGCACGACGACTCTGGCCGGGCCAGCATGTGAATCATCCTTGAGACCTTGACGGTGAAGACGTGCAGTTGAGTGCGTACATGATCCCTGATTTGGATTCTGATTCCTTCATTTCTTTCCTGTTGTCTGGATAAGCTGGGCGAGAAGACGATCTGTGGCTGCGCCCGTCTGTTTTCACTAACTTTGTGGAACTCGCTAGCTAGGCGGTGGGCAGTCTATCCGTTTATCTCACGCGACACCGAAAAGTTCATCATCGCGCCAGGATGTGAATCGTCCCAGCGTGAAACTTTTCATCAAGGATTATTTATTTAAGCAGTGTGAGCTCCTGAAGTTTCTGCAGATGATAGTAGATACTAGGCCGCTGTCGTGGTGGTTAATTAAAGTTGCTAACTCGTCGGGTCCCCGGTATAAGTGCCTCTGCTAGCGCCTAGTGCAGCCATGCGTACGTGTTAATGTACACATATCGTTCGTTCCACAAGTTGGTCTACTTTGTCTTTTTGTTGCAAAAGCAAAGCATTTTGGTAGGTGACTTATATCCAGAATACCGGTTGGAAAGTTTTAACCGCTAGCTGTGTAGAGCAGAGAGTGAAGGATCACCGACGTGTTTTTGGTTGCAAAAGCAAACCATTTTCGTGCTAGATATTGGGTCGAGTGCATACGTAATCCTTGTGAGTTCTAATCCCCTGTGTGGGCACGATGAGTCGGGTGAGAATTGTTCGCAGTGGCTGTTGTCTCGCATCTCGACCAGTTCACATGCACACATCTTCAAACTAAGCGGTCGTGTAACCTTCAAAAAAAAACTAAGTTGATAGTTCTTGGTTAGCTACCATTTTATTTTACCTTACGCGTGCCGGCCTCCAAATCTCTCCAATTGCAGCCTGATGGTCTACTCCTATGCCTAGAGTACTGAGTTGGTAACTGTTGTTCTCAATAACTCGAAATGAAAGTCCAACACAACCTAACCAGACAACAAACCGAGCTACTACTAGTACTATGATCTATTATAATCTTTTTTGGGATCTCGACGACAGTTTAAAATGGAAACAGATCGATCCCAGCCTCTGTACAAGGTTTGGTGCGCACAGCCTCGTTCATTATTATTACATCAGCGCTTGGTTGAGACGGAGACGCTTAATTCTTCGTTTGATTTGATCACAAAAGGCTACATTTTGGTCAAACTGATTGCTCTCGCTAGATACAGGAATATCTTAGGTACACTGTACTCTAGTTTTGTCAGTGAATTAGTTGGGCCTGAGGACTAACTTAATCGAGGGCCGAGTTGTTGGGCGAACTCGACGCTTCGGCGTTTTGGTGGCCCGGCCCAAAACTTTAACTAAACCAGTTTTGCTGCACGTATCGACATCGTTTAATTTCCCTTCTTAGCTACAATGCCAGATATTACCGGACAAATCACACTCCTAGCTGGTTTTGACGATTGTTTTGTGACGATTTTAGTCTACGTGAGGTCACGTCAGCCGCGTGGGGAGGAGACTAAGTTGATAGTTTAGGGGGTCCAATAGACGTACATTATACAAATAACATTTTAAAAAACAATGCAAATATTTTTTTCATAAAAATCCAGATATTTTCTAAAAAAATAATCCAAATATTTTTTAGAAAATATACAATTAAAAATCCTAAAATTTAGTTTAACTCGAAAAAAATATGAAACGGGTTTCGACTTTTTCTAGTAATAATCTATCTTCTAGCACCTAGCTTGGTGTTGTTTTAATCTTATATGGCCTCATTTTTATGTTTATTTGTTTGTAGGGATAGTAGTTTGATCGAAGGGTCTTAGTTGGTTGGGGTCCGAGATGGACGATGGTCAGATGTGGGTGTCAAATCTTACCCACGGGTGCATATAAGGGCTATCATCCGGCCTCGCGTTTTCAGTTACTAACAACCTGCTTGGCACTTTGATATTAGATTCTTCAAAAAATTGTATATTTACTTGGCACCTGACTAGATGTGTAGTATAGAGATGAGAATATAATTGCTTGTTTTCAACTTTCTACGCGGGTGGTGGTAAAATATTACAACTCTTGTTTGTAGAAGATTCAGATAACTTTGTGCTAGGTACCAATAGATAGAGTATGATAGGGAGAAAATATAGAATTAGTTTCGTATTTTTCAAGATAAACAAATTTTCTATGTTTTTTCTTTAAGTAAACCAGACTTTGGATTTTAAATTGCATAAAGTTTTAAAAAATTGTTGGATAAATTTTGAAAAAAATGTACAACATTTTCATTAAAGTCTATTTCACTCTGAACTAGCAAATAAACACAAAAATGAGGTGGCCGAAGATATAGTACGATTTGGGAGGGAATATGAAACCGTATGTATATTTTCCCAAGCTAAAACAATTTTTCTAAGATTTAACTGGATTTTAGGATTTTTAATTGCTTAATTTTTTTAAAAAATATGTTTTTCTTAACAAAACATTTTATAAATTTTTGGGAAAGTCTATTTGAACCCTCTAAACTATCAACGTATAATTCAACTTATCCCCCTCGTCATCAACATGGCGTCACATGAAATGGTGACATGGTGCCACGTTGATTATATACTAAAAAACGGCTATGAAATTAACTTTACCGTCAGAACTAGTTAGGGGGTGATATGTTTGATACTCCCACCTGTTTTTTCTAGGTACATAACAAAACAAACACTGTGTATCTACCAACAGACAGAACAATTTAATTATAATTTAGAATGGAATAACGGATGGAGTACTAGATAATTTAGGGTATATATATATAGCGCCTCTGAGTTAAAAACTTTAAAGAAAAAAATCGGATGTCAACTATTCATTTTCCATTGCTGCCCCTACCTGCGGCCTACCGCCTACCCCGTGAACTCTTGAACCCGTCAGCATGTAGGTTTGGCTTATTTTCCATCTTTATTTGTTTTTATTAAGATCTATGTGGGCTGTCTTTTTAGTAGATAGTTTCTGAGGAACTGAGTGAGAACATACTTTTAGTTCTGGATTGTTATAAGGCGATATACTTTTCTGGACAATGCTTTATAGCTTTATAAGTAAACTATAGTTTAGGATAGTGCAGTTGCTTGTTTTGGTAGCATATGTTGGAGTTGCTTGGAGCGATATACTCATGTAGCCATGGCCATTTTAAATTGATAACATGGTCACGTAGCTAAATTTCATAATTTCTTTAGCACTTAGCGAAAACAGTATCTCCAATTTTCTTATACTGATGGTCCTACCTAGAAGGTTTTCTTGAAGAAATCACTTTAGATAAATATCTTGAATTAGTGTCCTATTAATTATCTTGGAAGTTTGATGTAGAATAACTCGTGTTACTTTAGAAAACAAGAATGGGAGGACCAAGCGAGAGAGCGAATAAAAGAGAAGAAGACAAAGGAGAGTGTTCAGCACCCATCTTCTCCTCTCCCCCTTTTATAGGAGAGGTGGGAGAGGAAATTCTTTTTATGTCCTCCGGTGGGGTTCATATTTACAAAAGCATCATTAAGGGCTACTAATGGGTCCTGGTGAGATTTGTATTTATAAAAATACCACTAAAAGCTACGAATAGCCCCTTGGCTATGTAATTGGACCCTAAACATGATGGTGGGGTCCCCAACATATAAATACCCCCGGCACTAGCCCCTCAGCTATTTGGTTCTGATCGAAATTATAAGACTAAAAGCTCTAGTTTGGTTTTGGTGAATTGATGAAACCCTAAGTGCTAACCTAGTTTATCAAAGTGTTCATGAGATAGGTAGCACATTCCAAGTGGTGAAGCAAATGAAGATCATGACAAGATAATGGTGATGCCATAGTGATGATCAAGTGCTTGGACTTGGAAAAGAAGTAAGAGAAAAACAAAAGCTCAAGGCAAAGGTGAAATTGATAAGAGCTTTTCGGTTTAGTGATCGAGACACTTAGAGAGTGTGATCACATTTAGGATCGATAGTCGTACTATTAAGAGAGGTGAAACTCGTATCGAAATGCGGTTATCAAAGTGCCACTAGATGCTCTAACTCATTGCATATGCATTTAGGATCTAGTGGACTACTAACACCCTTGAAAACATTTGTGAAAATATGCTAACACATGTGCACAAGATGATACACTTGGTGGTTGGCACATTTGACCAAGAGTTTGAAACTTCACCGGCGCCCTATATAGAAAAGACAGGGTTTCACAGAGTGCACCGAACGCTGGTCACGCAGTGACCGGATGCTGGGGTCTGCTCCGGTCAGTGGTGCGCAGTGAAGGCCGCCCTCGGTCTCTTGATCGGACGTAGGCGACCAGACTCTGGCTGAACACTGTTCAGCGTCCGATCATGCTGATATGGCGGCGCACAGTGAAGAAGGTGAGTGATCGGACGCTGGGCGAGTTCGGTCGGGCACGACCGGACGCGTCCAGTCGCGAGTGGAACCTTACTAGAAGTGACCGGACGCTGGGGTCCTACGTCCGGTCTTGATCAAACTGATGCGTCTGGTCGTGAATGGAACCTCTCTAGAAACGACCGGACTCGGCAAAGGTGCGTCCGGTCTTGGCACTGTGCTGCGTCCGGACATCACTTGATCATTGATATCAAGCGACTGAGGTTGAATGGAGGCGACACGTGGTGTGCATCCATTGACTGGACGCTGGACCGGGTGCGTCCGGTCAATCTGACTGGAACATCCGGTCACCCCGAGTAGTGCCCAGTGAAGGGGTACAACGGCTCTATTTCTTGGGGGCTTCTATTTAAGCTCCATTGCCAGCTCTAGCTCACCCTCTTGGCCATTTGCACTGACATAGCAACCTTGCGAGCTTAGCCAAAGCCCTCCCACTCATCTCCATCGTTGATTCATCATCTTTGTGAGATTGGGAGTGAATCCAAGTGCATTGCTTGAGTGTTTGCATCTAGAGGCACTTCGTGTTCGTGTTTTACTACGGGATTCGCTTGTTACTATTGGTGGTTGCCGCCATCTAGACGGCTTGGAGCAGCGAGGATCGTCGAGCAGAGGTTGGTGATTGTCTCTGGCTCCGATCGTGGTGATTGTGAGGGGTTCTTGACCTTTCCCCGGTGGAGAGCCAAAAGGTATTCTAGTAAATTGCTCGTGACTTGTGTGATCCTCACCTTGTTATGGTTGTGTGGCACCCTATTGAGAGTTTGGCGTGTGATGCGAATTAGTGCGTGAACCTTCAAGTGAGTGAATCGCCACAACGAGGACTAGCTTGCCGGCAAACAAGTGAACCTCGGTAAAAAATCATTGTGTCATCATTTGATTCCGAGGTGATTGGTATTCATTCTTATGATTAATTGGTTCATTCCTCGACTCGACGGTATAATCATCTTGCTCTATCTCTTTACATTACCGCAAACTAGTTGTCAAGCTCTTTAGTATAGCTAGTCGTGAGAGTTTATTAGTTTGGTTAGTGTGGCTCTTTAGTTAGCCTTTGAGAGCACACTAACTTAGTGTAGCAACATAGCCATTGTGTGGATAGAGACTATAGAAACTAGAATTGTGGTAGGTGGCCTGCATTTTTAGTAGGCTAGCGAAACACTCGCTTCGCCTCATGTTTGTATAACCGGTTTGCTAAGTGTTGTTGTAGAAGTTTTTAACAAGCTATTTACCCCCCTCTAGCCATTTGGACCTTTCAAAGACCTAATAGCTTAATACAACAAAGCATGGCCTAATTCCAACCTAGACTCGGCACACAACTTGTCTTTTCTTATCTCTAGTTAGCTTTCGACATGTCTTCTAAAAGCATCTAGGCCCCTAGTAGGGTTTCGGTGATTAATAACAATACAAGATTAGTATGACTAATGTTTGTTTTGCAGAGGCAATTAAGTTAGGTCATGGTAATGGAGATCGATTGGGCAATCAAGGTGGTCATGCCCCTACAATGGAAATTGTTTCAGTTTCAAAGGATGGACGACAAGGTTAAGGATGACTAGTTCTAAGTGTCGATTGGAGTTGGAGAGACACTTAGAGTAGTTTAGGACTTTGTTTTTCCTTTGGCCGTACTATTAAGGGGGGTATGGACGGGTAGCTTGACCTAGGTGAGTCTAGTGAGTTAGGTGTGGTGCACACTTGTTAAAACTAGCACTAGGTAGCTCCAAGATATCCCTTAGATCCAATGGAGCAAACTTCATTCACATATGACCGAGAGTTGGAAGTGAATGGAGGGTCAAATACTGACCGGACGCTGGCTCCGTTTTGACTGGACGCTGGTTCAGGGTCCGGTCAGTTCATTTGACCAAGGTGTTTGCGTCTGGTTTGACCGGACGCTGAGAGGTCAAGTGACTAGACGCTGAGAGGCAGCGTCCGGTCGACTCCAGTAAGGTTCCAGAGAGGGAAAATCATGATCAGACGCGTCCGGTCAGTGCTAATCGGATGCTGCCTAGCGTCCGATTACACTGTAAACACTGGAGTTCGGGGTATACTGACCGTAGCGTCCGGTCACCCCGTAGAGGCACATAACGGTTTGTTTTTCAGCCCATGTTATAAATAGAGCCTCCACTCGTGTGTGGGGGTACTTTTGCTCATTCCAACAGCTAAGAAACTCCTTAGAGAGTGCCAAGAAGAGCAAGGTCCTAGTGAGGTGATTGAGATTTGAGAATCCCAAAGACAGCCCTCATTAGTGAAGATCAAGAGTAGCAAAGTGTGCATCCACCTTCTCATTAGGCTTGTCGTGGTCAAGTGAGAGTTCGTGCTTGTTACTTTTGGTGATCGCCATCACCTAGATGGCTTGGTGGTGATTAGGAGTTCGGTGATCACCCGACGGAGCTTGTGGGTGACCCAACTCAAGTTGTGAGCAGTTGTGGGTGATTCACCGCGATATAGTGTCGAAGAATCAACCTGTAGAGAGCGCTTGATCCTTGCGCGGATCAAGGGGGAGCTACACCCTTGCGCGGGTGCTCCAACGAGGACTAGTGGAGAGTGGCGACTCTCCGATACCTCGGCAAAACATCGCCGCGTTCCTTCCTCTCTATTTACTTTGAGCATTTACTTTGAGAAATTCATTTCATGTCTTTACATTCTTAGAATTGCCATGCTAGAGTATGATTGGAACTTAGGTTGCAAGTCTTTTGTGCGGTAGAACAATTAGGAACACTTTCTAGGCACAAGGGGTTAATTGGGCTAACCATAGGATTTAATTATTGCAAAGAAATTTAGAATTAGCCCAATTCACCCCCTCTTGGGCATCTTGATCCTTTCAATTGGTATCAGAGCCTCGTGCTCACGTATTTAGGCTTAACCGCTTAGAGCAAGATGTCTCACGGGGATGGACCTCCTCCTATCTTTGAGGGGGATGACTTTCCTTATTGGAAAATTTGCATAGAGGCGTATCTAGAGGCTCTAGATGTTGGCATACTTAGGGCCGCCTCACAAGGCTTCCCAAAACCTCAGGATGCTACTAACCTACAAGGTGATGAGGTGAATTATGAGAAGTGGAATGCAAAGGCTCAGAACACCATCTTTAGAGGCCTTTGCAAAGATGTGTTTAATCGAGTGAGGAACCACAAAGACGCCCATGCACTATGGTCGGACGTTTGTGCGCTCCATGAGGGAACTAAGAGTGAGCGTGAGGAATGCTATCATCTTGTCATGAAGAAGCTCAACTCTTTTGAAATGCTTCCTAAAGAATGTTCTAATGAAATATATTCACGTTTGAATGTTCTTGTAGAGGAAGTCAATGGGCTTGGACTTACTCAAATGTAACCATCCAATGTTGTAAGAAAGATCTTGAGTGTCCTCCCTATTGACAAATATGGGCATATTGTGACCGTGCTACACCAAGGTGATCTTTCCACCGCTACACCAACATAAATCTTGGGGAAGATCAATGCTCATGAGATGTATATGCACATCACACCTCAAGATGGCTCATCCTCTACAAAGAAGAAAGAAAAAGATTTAGCATTCAAGGCTAGCCAAGAGAAGGGCAAAGCAAGACTTGAGTATGAGAGCTCAAGTGAAGATGAAGTTGATGATGAAAGTCTTGCTCTCATGGTGAAGAAGACCGCCAAGATGCTAAAGAAGCTCAACAAGAGTGGCATCAAGTTTGATGGCAAGAAGAAGAAGTTCTTCACAAGCTCTAGAAGGAAGCCAATCTCTGAGATGGATTGCTACGATTGTGGAGAACTTGGTCATCTAGCTCACCAATGCACAAAGCCCAAGAAAGACAAGTTCAAGAACCAGAACAAGGGCAAGAAAGATGACTCAAGCAATGAAGATGAAGATGAAAAGAAAAAGAACAAGCCATACAAGAAGAGAGATGGCAAGAAGAAGGATTTCCACAAGAAGAAGAAGAGTGGAAAGGCTTACATCGTCGGTGATTGGCTCACGGACATTGACTCATCTAGTGGATCATCCGATGATGAAAGTGACAACGAGAAGGTGGCCGCCATTGCTATTGACTCATCATCTTCACCGCCACCACCGCCATCATCCTCTACACACCTATGCCTTATGGCCAAAGGTGAATGAAAGGTATCACATGATGATGATAGTAGTGGTGATGATCATGCTCATAATGATGATAGTGATAGTGATAGCGATGATGAATATGAGTCACCTACTTATGATGATCTTGCTAAATTACTAAAGAAATACACCAAGATCATTATAAAGACTAGAGCTAAAAATGAAAAGCTTGAGATTAAGAATGATTCTCTTTTAGCTAAATGTGAGATAGCCGAAAAGGCTAGTGTTGAGCTTAGAGAAGCAAATGATGCTATGTCATCCAAACTCAAGGAGCTCAAATCTTCTAAGAAAGAGCTCAAAGATAAACATGATAAACTTGAGTGGGTGCACAAAGAGCTCATCACTAGCCATAACAAGCTAAAGGATGAATATACCACTCTTAAGGTTAATCATGATACCCTTGTTATTGCTCAAGAATTTTTACCCAATGAGCCACATGATGCCACTAATGATGTTGTTAAGATTGATATAGCTACATCATGTGATGATCTTATTGATGAGAGCATTGAGCAAGGATCTAGTGGCAGAGGCAAGCAAGTGGTTGAGTGCAATGACTATGATGAGTATGTCAAGCTCAAGCATGACAATGAAAAGCTAAAGAAAGAGTTTGAAGAGTTCAAAACCCACAACACCATTGTGCTAGAAACTCTTGATCATGATGTCAACTTGATTCTTGAGAATGAGAAGCTAAAAGAAGAAAACAAGAAACTCAAGGAAGAAAGAAACAAGGTTGCACTCAAGGAAGATAAAAGTAGTGATGCACTCAAGGAAGAGAACAAGAAGCTTAAGTTGGAAAAAGAGCATCTTAAGATTGGATTAAGCAAGTTCACTAGAGGCAAATATCTTCAAAGTGAGCTTCTAATGAACACCATCATGAAGATGGATAGAAGTGGCATTGGGTACATGGTAAACAAAGAGAAGAAGGCTCAAGCTCAACAACAACAATCAAAGCCAAAGCCAAAGCCAAAGAGATGCTTTGAGTGTGGACAAGAAGGCCACTTTGCTCATGAGTGCCAAACTCCACCACCACAACCCTTGCCCAAGCATGCTAGACCCTTTGCTTTCAATGCTCACTACATGCTTAGAAAGGATTCTAGTGAAAAGATGAAAGTGATGTTCTTAGGTCCTCCCAACAAGAATAGGCCTAAGAAAATTTGGGTGGCAAAGTCACTTGTTGAGAAGGTGAAGGGCCCTCAACAAGTTTGGGTTCCTAAAGCTTGATCTCTTGTGTGTAGATGAACTACAAGACCGGTGGAAGTCATTGGGTTATTGATAGTGGTTGCACACAACATATGACCGGTGATCCTCGTATGTTCACCTCACTTGATGAAGAAGTAGATGGGCAAGAAAGAATCATATTTGGAGATAACTCAAAGGGCAAAGTCAAAGGATTGGGCAAAGTGGCAATATCAAATGATCATTCCATCTCCAATGTGCTATATGTTGCTTCATTGAGTTTCAACTTGCTATCCGTTGGACAATTGTGTGATCTTGGCTTCCAATGCTTGTTTACCGAGAAGGAGGTTGTTGTATCCAAGAAGGATGATGATCATGTGATATTCAAAGGATTTAGATACAACAACCTATATCTAGTGGACTTCACCTCTGAAGATGCAAACTTGAAGATATGCCTATTCACTAAAACAACACTTGGGTGGCTATGGCATAGAAGACTTGCTCATGTTGGGATGAGCTCACTCAAGAAGCTTATGAAGAATGATTTGATGAGAGGGTTGAAGGATGTAAAGTTTGAGAAGGACAAGCTTTGTAGTGCATGTCAAGCCGGCAAGCAAGTTGCAAATACCCATCCAACAAAAGCTTTCATGTCAACCGCAAGAGTTCTAGAACTCCTTCACATGGATTTATTTGGACCAACAACATACAAGAGTTTGGGAGGAAATCTTTATTGTCTTGTGATTGTTGATGATTATTCAAGGTATACATGTGTATTCTTCCTTCATGACAAATCCAAAGTTGCATCTTGCTTCAAGACGTTTGCCAAGAGAGCACAAAATGAATTTGAAGTGAAGCTCAAGAAGATAAGAAGTGACAATGGGAAAGAATTTGACAACACAAACATAGAAGCTTATTGTGATGAAGTTGGAATCAAACATGAAGTCTCCGCAACATATACTCCTCAATAAAATGGTGTAGTTGAGAGGAAGAACCGGACATTGATCACTCTTGCAAGAACAATGCTTGATGAGTATAACACCCCCGAAGCTCTATGGGTGGAAGCAATCAACACCGCATGCTATGCATCAAACCGCCTATTCCTTCAAAAGTTCCTTAGCAAGACACCTTATGAGTTGCTCAATGGGAAGAAGCCGGACGTCTCCTTCTTTAGGGTGTTTGGTTGCAAATGCTACATCTACAAGAAACGGCAACACCTAGGAAAGTTCCAAAGACGTTGTGATATTGGTTTTCTTATTGGTTACTCATCAAAGTCCAAAGCATATAGAGTATTTAATCATGCCACCGGCTTGGTTGAAGAAACATATGATGTGGAATTTGATGAATCTAATGGCTCCCAAGGAGCACATGAGAATCTTGATGATGTAGGTGATGAACCATTGAGGGAGGCTATGAAAAACATTCCTATTGGAGACATCAAGCCTAAAGATGATAAAGATGATGTACAAGTGATTGATCCACCTTCTTCATCAAATGTGCCACAAGATGATAAAAAAGATGGGAGAGTAGAAAATGAAGATACTCATGTCTCCCATGAACAAATGGTGGTACAAGCACAAGATGTTGATGCTCCACAACCTCCCCCTCAAGTGATCAATAGAAGAAATACCCCCCTACTTCAAGATCATCCACAAGATCTCATCATAGGGAGTCCATCAAAGGGTGTAATGACTCAATCTCAAAAACTTGCTTCATTTATTGCTCATCACTCTTTTGTCTCTTGTTTTGAGCCTACTAAGGTAGAAGAAGCTCTTCAACATCCAGATTGGATAAATGCCATGCATGAAGAGTTGAACAACTTCACTCACAATGAAGTTTGGACTCTTGAAGAGCGGCCAAAAGGTGCAAGAGTCATTGGAACAAAATGGGTATTCTAAAACAAGCAAGATGGTCAAGGTGTTGTTGTGAGGAACAAGGCAAGACTAGTTGCAAAGGGGTTCTCTCATGTTGAAGGTTTGGATTTTGGAGAGACCTTTGCACCGGTTGCAAGATCAGAAGCCATCCGTATCCTCCTTGCATATGCATCACATCATGAAATAAAACTTTATTAAATGGATGTGAAAAGTGCATTTTTAAATGGCTTTATTAATGAACTAGTCTATGTTGATCAATCTCCCGGGTTTGAAGACCCTAGATATCCTAATCATGTTTATAGGTTGTCCAAGGCACTATATGGGCTTAAGCAAGCCTCAAGAGCTTGGTATAAGCGCCTTTGGGATTTCCTCATTGAGAAGGGCTTCATCATTGGGAAGGTCGATACCACACTATTCACCAAGAAGCTTGATGGGCATATCTTTATTTGTCAAGTGTATGTTGATGATATTATCTTTGGATCATCAAATGAAGATTCATGCAAAGAATTTGGTGAATTGATGTCAAGGGAGTTCGAGATGTCAATGATTGGAGAGCTTACATTCTTTCTTGGTTTTCAAGTCAAGCAAATAAGAGAAGGGATTTTTATCTCTCAAGAGAAATATACTAATGATCTTCTCAAGAGATTCAAGATGGATGAATGTAAGCCAATCAAGACTCCAATGCCAACCAATGGACATCTCGACCTAGATGAGGGAGGTAACCCGGTTGATCAAACTCTCTACCACTCTATGATTAGTAGCTTGTTGTATTTGACCACATCTAGGCCCGACATCATGTTTAGTGTGTGTATGTGTGCTAGGTTTCAAGCTAATCCTAAGGAAACTCATTTAATTGCCGTAAAAAGAATCCTTAGGTATCTTAAGCACACACCAAACATTGGCCTTTGGTATCCCAAAGGAGCTAGATTTGAATTAATTGGCTATTCCGATTCGGATTATGCCGGATGCAAAGTTGATAGAAAAAGCACATACGGAGGGTGCTATTTGCTTGGTAGATCACTTGTGTCTTGGTCCTACAAGATGAAAAATAGTGTGGCTTTGTCCATCGCCAAAGCGGAATACATTGCTGCGGGTACTTGTTGTGCACAAATACTTTACATGAAACAAACTTTGCTAGACTATGGTGTAGTTCTAGATAAAGTACCTCTTTTGTGCGACAATGAAAGTGCAGTAAAACTTGCAAATAATCTGGTTCAACACTCTCGCACCAAGCACATAGATATCCGCCATCACTTTCTTAGAGATCATGTTGCTAAAAATGATATATCACTAGAAGGTGTAAGGACCAAGGATCAATTGGCGGATATCTTTACTAAACCGCTAGATGAGGCAACATTTTGTAGATTGCGGAATGAACTAAATGTGCTTGATTTTAGTAACTTCACTAAAAATTGAGCTTGTGTTGTCCCTTGCATTGTATTGTAACATACAACATGTTTAATGCTTTATAATGCATATAGGGCTTGTCTAACATGGTTAAGATAACCGCCGAAAAGCGTGTGAAGAAGGTTAACCTTGGATCAAACTTAACAAGCAACTAGATTTACTTTCAAGTATTGCATTGCATATGCATTATTGTTGTTTGTCGTTTGTCTTCAAATTGCCCTCTTACTGCCTATTTTTTTTAAAAAAATTATAGCCTAAAGCAAAATATTTTGAAAAACTTGAGGGTTTGAGAGAGGTCACTCACATTAGTCCCAATTGGTGTTTATTTGGATCTTATTAGAGTTGGGACTTGATTGGGAACAAGCAGCGCGAAGGATTTTGAAGATTTGCTGAAGGAGTGATCGGACGCTGAAACAGTGTTTTCCCAGCGTCCGGTCAGGAGGAGCTTCAACGTCCGGTCGATGATGAAGATGTCAAGGCTAGGTGACCGGACTCTGGCTACGTCTGATTGGTGTCCACCGAACACGTCTAGTCACGATTCCAGAGGATTTGGACCTCTCTGGAATCGACCGGACGCTGGGTGGTAGCGTCCGGTCGCTACCACTGGAGCGTCCGGTCAGTAGAAAATGTGCGGCATTAGATCTCTTTTCCTGTTTCCTTTTTTGATCCATAGGGGGACCCATATAATCCACGTGCATGTGTTCCTTGACCTAATCCCGCACCGTCTTCCTCGAGCCACCACGCACGCCATTACCGCCGCTGTTTCCACACCGCCGTAGCCGTGCCCCAGTCACCGGATTCACGCACCGCCGCTGCTCGCCTGTGGGCCACCGCCTTGCTTTGCTCCCGAGCACAACTACACCCTTGCCTCCCACGCCGCCGCTCGCCCACGTGCCCAGCACCACGCGCCGTCGCCGCCCATAGTTTGCAGCACAACCATATGCCTCGTTGTCGACAGCAGCGCCTCCCAGCGTCGCCCTGCCTCCTAGCCATTGCCGCCATACTCCTCACCAGTGCTACCGCCAGTGCCCTAGCCTCCACATCGCAGCCACCGCAACAGCAGAGCAGTCGACGAACTTTCACCGCAGTCGTGCCATCCACATCCAGCGCCGATAACACCCTGCCCTAACACCATCGCACTTGACCTAGCTCAGCATCCTCATTGCAAGCACTGACTTGAATTGCATCCAGATCCGTCGATCCATCACCGCAACCCTAACCCTCGATTCGGTGTCCCCCGATCTGTTCCTCCTCTCGCCGTTTCGTCGTTTCGTCAGGTAGCAAGCCCCGTGTCTCTATTTCGTATCTAAACTGCTTGCTTCCTAGGGTTTCACATCTATTAGATACATTGTATTTATTTGTATATCCTTCTATTCCATCGTGCAGCGAGTCGGTGCCATTGAGATCGTGTGGCAGTTGTCAGTTAACTCGGGGCCAAGCTCGCGAGTAAGGATCGAGGCCAAGCCTCGAAAGTGTCAGCGATAGTTGATCTTCGACAGAGGCAGTTGTTTCTTTGTCAGCGGTAGTTTTTCTTCAGATTATCAGATGGCTCACATGAAGAATGTCGATGGTGGTCTCGGTGATGAGGATCTGAGGCCCCCACCTCGCCATCCTGCAGATCCTAAAGGCAAGGCGACCAAGAAGCTGGCAGTCAGGAAGCGCAAGTATCCAGATGCAGATACAGCTAGAGCAGCTACAGTTGCAGAGGCTGCAGAGCATGCCAAGAGAGGAGGTACTCGCAGTGGAGTTGTTATTGTAGATCATCTATCACCAGAAGCGTAGGGTAGACTAAGCGTATTGAGCGTCTTCATGGTGGTCCACCTGAGACTGTCATGATGCAAGGACGATGTCTTGCCATTGAGGAGCCTCAGCCTTAGGGGGAGTCACAGTAGGAGCCACAGCAGCAGCCCCCACCAGTAGAGCCAATAGAGTAGACTCAGGAGGGCCAGCAGGCCAAGGAGACAAAGCAGGCACCTCAGCCACAGCTTCGCCGCTCTAGTCGTACCTGTGCCCCAGTCACACCGAGGGCTGACACACAGCAGAGGGGTTCTCATCCACTGCCCAAACCACAGGATCCACCTCTAGTGACCCATCTTGACTTGAGGGCCGCCACGGCTGAGTAGGTTCAGCAGCTGAGATTTGTTGCTTTTGAGGTATGGTTTCCGCTGAGGAGGGATGAGAGAGCTTCAGATGGCTTCTACACTCCACTGTAGGAGGATTTCTACAATGCCTATCTCAACAGTAGGGCAATTTTCAGATCTTAGAGGGTGTGCCACATTGACTCTATAGTTGTAGCAGCTAGACAACACATTCGCCCCTACCTTACATATCTGCTAGGGCTATCAGGTTTGATTGGACAGACCGGACTATATGTTCTATCTTGGGTTCGGCAGTTCTATGCTTCCCTTTGGATTGACCCGCAGCATAGATATATTCACTTCGCATTCGGAGGAAGAGACTACCGCCTGACAAGCCAGAGGGTTAGGGAGATACTGAGGCTTTAGGAGCAGCCAGTCAGACTTCACGAGGTGTGCTAGGGCCAGACAGCACCCCCCAGACGCCCTCATGGTGGTAATGTGCCCCCTACTGACTTGGTTCGCGACTGCTTCACCGAGCCTTTCGACGAAGGATCACGCAGGAACCCCAGTGACCTAAATCCCACTGCTCGCATACTTGAGGCTGTTATGAGGACACTGCTTCCTAGGATGGGATACAGAGAGGGCTTGACACGTATTCAGTTGTGGCTGATCAATTCTTTGATGCAGCAGACAGTCTTTGATATCTAAGATCTTATTCTATCAGAGATGGAGGACACTATAGCTAAGGGCTTCAGAGGACACATGCAGCTACCTTATGCTCACTGGATCACATGACTTATCCATAGGACAGTCATAGTGAGGCCGCCTGAGATGCTTGCTGAGTACAGTGGTGCCACCACAGAGTTTCCTGCCTATAACATGACACAGATGATCAGGCAAAGTACACCTACAGCACCTAGTCAGCCACGTCGACATCTTGAGGTGCTAGAGTCTGTAGCCCAGCAGGATGATATTATCAGGGGCATTGTAGCTACTGAGGAGGAGGAGCTTGCTCAGCAGGAGGGTGTAGTCATGAGCGACCCCAGTGATAGTTCTGATGATGACTACTAGCCCATTCCTCAGATGCCTCCACAGTGACATGATCATGAGGCCGGTAGTTCTAGCTCAGCGCCACCTGCCCCGTAGATAGACCCCGCTCTCCTTGCTATACTTGAGCAGATGAGGCAGGACCAGGCATGCCAGGCTCAGGAGACAGCTGCTACATTTGCACAGTTCCAGACTCGGCAGGATGAGTTTCAGCAGCAGCAACAGGTGATCCAGCAGTAGCAGCTAACTATTTAGTAGTAGACTCAGGCTCTACAGCAGCAGCAGCAGCAGGCCATGCATCAGCAACTGATACTCATGCAGCAGCAACTCCTTGGATTTATGCAGCATGTAGTGACAATCATTGGGGCTCCACCGACACAACCTTCGCCCTAGCTTGGTCAGGTAGCCACTACTTCGATGACTCTAGCGTTACAGCCCAGTGGACTTCAGAGTCAGGGACAGCCACCAACGTCGTTTGCTTCTCCTACAGAGCAGGTGTACTAGTACTTTGCTTCGCCAGCACTAGCCCCGCAGTTCACACCTTTTCAGATAGGCTTCACACCGGCTGGGACATCTTCGCTGCTTGTGCCAGAGACCACCGTGTCTAGGAGCCTTGGTGCTTCATTCAGTGAGTTGATAGGGATGCCCACTCCTCCATATCTACATGTCCCAGGTCCTTCTATAGTTGCACCTGTTACTAGGACTATAGAGACACTCCCTTCCTCAGTGGCATCATCAGAGCCTACTATAGTCATACCAGCTCAGTCTACAGTAGCTCCCGTTCTTGATCCGACCTAGACTGCTATAGCATCACTTCCAGCTATAGAGGGTCAGACTGCTTAGAGCTCAGGGTCAGATGATGATGGCACTTAGTTTTAGCTTGCTCCTCATACTTCAGCGCCCAGCTCGTCCACTGTAGCCCCACCGACCGACCCTTAGGTTTTGGTGTTTGACGCTGAAGGGTCGAGATGGCGACTAGAGGGGGGTGAATAGTCTTTTCTAAAACTTAATCGCGTCGGCTAACCGATACAAATGCGGAATTAAAACTATCGGTCTAGCCAAGACTATACCTCACTATATATGTTCACTAGCACCTTGCAAAGATAACAATTATGCAACAAAGGTGCCGGGCTAGTTAGAGCTCTCCTAAACAATTGTAGGAGCAAGGTTACACAAACCTATGCCACTAGTACTTTAAGCAACAAGGGAGCTCCTACACATGCTAGTAAGCAAAAGCACAAAGCTAACTAAGCTCACTAGCAATGCTCAATAACAAGGCAACCAATGCCTAATTAGAGAGCGCAAATACTTAGCTACACAAACTAAGCAATGTGACAAACAAGGTTACTAAAACCAAATTAGCCACGCAATGGAGCTACTTCTATGCTACACAAGCAAGAAGGTAATTAGCAAGCTACACAAGCTATCTAATTACAAGAGCAACTACACAAGCTTAATATGTATAAAAGTAATTGCAAGCTTGTGTAATGGGGATGCAAACCAACAGGAAGAACAAAGTTGACACGATGATTTTTCTTCCGAGGTTCACGTGTTTGCCAACATGCTAGTCCCCATTGTGTCGACCGCTCACTTGGTGGTTCGGCGGCTAATTAGCATCACCCGCTAAGCCTGCACATCGGGCGCCGCAAGAACCTACCCCTTGAGTGAGGGTAGCTCAATGACACGCTTTACTAGAGTTGCTCTTCATGGCTCCCGCGGGGCGAGCACAATGCCTCTCACAAGCACTTCTCCGGAGCGCCGCACAAGCTTCTTGCGCGCTTCGACGGAGACCACCACCAAGCCGTCTAGGAGGTGGCAACCTCCAAGAGTAACAAGCACCACCGGCTTGCAACTCGATCACCTAGTGCCACTCGATGCAACCTCACGATGCAATCGCACTAGAATCGCTCACTCACACAATCGGATGATCACTATCAAGTATATGTGTGATGG
This sequence comes from Miscanthus floridulus, assembly GCF_019320115.1. Taxonomy (NCBI): domain Eukaryota; kingdom Viridiplantae; phylum Streptophyta; class Magnoliopsida; order Poales; family Poaceae; genus Miscanthus; species Miscanthus floridulus. Next base: position 120,105,485 of record NC_089582.1, on the reverse strand, counting down.
AGAGCTCCCAAGCACTCTCAAACATGGACACAAAGTCCCCCAAGGTGCTCCACACCAGCCATGGCCGAAGGCCACTTCTATTTATAGCCTCAAGGGCTAAACTAGCCGTTACCCCTTCACTGGGCAACGGTCGGGCCGACCGGATGCTCTGGTCGTGTTGACCGGACGCTGGACCTCAGTGTCCGGTCGCCCGCAGACAGCCACGTGTCCCAGTTCCAACGGTCACTTGACCTGACCGGACGCAGCAGCTTCAACTGACCGGACGCTGAACCCCCAGCGTCCGATCGTTTCCAGTAAGGTACCGACCTCGATCGGACGCGTCCGGTCACACTTGATCGGACGCAGTCAGCGTCCAGTCACACTCCAACTTCTGCGTCATCGTACGTCAGCGCGACCGGACGTAGCCTGCCAGCATCCGGTGCATTCAGATCTAGCGTCCGGTCAGTTGACCGACGCCAGCATCTTCGCGATCAACTCGTTTTCACTTCTAACTTCTTCACCCTTGCTCCAATGTGCTAACCACCAAGAATTTGCATCCGGCGCAATAGAAAATAGGCATTCTATTTTCCCAAAAGCGCCGAATCCCGCCTCGCAAACCAACGGGGATACCTACTACAAGCTTAATATGTATAAAAGTAATTGCAAGCTTGTGTAACGGGGATGCAAACCAACAGGAAGAATAAGGTTGACACGATGATTTTTCTCCCGAGGTTCACGTGTTTGCCAACACGCTAGTCCCCATTGTGTCGACCGCTCACTTGGTGGTTCGGCGGCTAATTAGCATCACCCGCTAAGCCCGCACGTCGGGCGCCGCAAGAACCTACCCCTTGAGTGAGGGTAGCTCAATGACACGCTTTACTAGAGTTGCTCTTCGCGGCTCCCGCGGGGCGAGCACAATGCCCCTCACAAGCACTTCTCCGGAGCGCCGCACAAGCTTCTTGCTCGCTTCGACGGAGACCACCACCAAGCCATCTAGGAGGTGGCAACCTCCAAGAGTAACAAGCACCACTGGCTTGCAACTCGATCACCTAGTGCCACTCGATGCAACCTCATGATGCAATCGCACTAGAATCGCTCACTCACACAATCGGATGATCACTATCAAGTATGTGTGAGATGGAGGGCTCCTAAGCACTCTCAAGCATGGACACAAAGTCCCCAAGGTGCTCAGCACCAGCCATGGCTGAAGGCCACTTCTATTTATAGCCCCAAGGGCTAAACTAGCCGTTACCCCTTCACTGGGCAACGGTCGGGCCGACCGGACGCTCCGGTCGTGTTGACCGGACGCTGGACCTCAGCGTTCGGTCGCCCGCAGACGGCCACGTGTCTCAGTTCCAACGGTCACTTGACTTGACCGGACGCAGCAGCTTCAACTGACCGGACACTGGACCCTCAGCGTCCGGTCGTTTCCAGTAAGCTCTCGAGCATGACCGGACGCGTCCGGTCGAACGCTATCGGACGCTGCCCCAGCGTCCGGTCACTCTCCAGCTACTGCTACACTCCACATCAACGCGACCGAACGCAGGCAGGCAGCGTCCGGTGCTTTTGGATCCAGCGTCCGGTCACTTGACCGACGCTGGCATCACCTCCATTCTCTTCACCCTTGCTCAAGTGTGCTAACCACAAGAATTTGCATCCGGCGCAATAGAAAGTGACAACACCACCAAGTGTACACCACCATGTGTATGTGTGTTAGCATTTTCACAATCATTTCCCAAAGGATGTTAGCCACTCAACTTGCCACGCCACTCGATCCTAGCGACAATGCAAAGTTAGATCACTCGAGTGGCACTAGATGACCAATATGCAAACAAGTTTGCCCCTCTTGATAGTACGGCCATCTATCCTAAACCCAGTCATAAACTTCTCTACACACCTATGACCGGTGAAATGAAATGCCCTAGGTTATACCTTTGCCTTGCGCATTCCATTCCATCTCCTCCAATGTCGATGCAACACATGCACCAACACGATCAACAATGATATGATCCACTTCATATCATCACATGATCATATTGGTTCATCGATCTTGACTTTACTTGCTCTTCACCGTTGCCATCGTCCATCGGCGCCAAGTCTTGCTCAAGCTTCACCGCCATGTGGTCCATCACTCCAAAGCCTTCGACTTGCCCTTCACGCTTGCAACCGGTCCATCAAGGCAAGTCTTGTCTTGATCTTCTCTACCTTGATCACATGACTCAATGTCATGTCTCATGTGCATTTAAGCTCCTTCATCATCACATGTGTGAGCTTTGCAACATCTCCAAGCCATTTTCACCTCCATGGCATATGTTGCTCACACACATGTACCTATGGACTAATCACCTGTGTATCTCACATAAACACAATTAGTCCACCTAGGTTGTCACTCAATTACCAAAACCAAACAAGGACCTTTCAGACGCCAAAGGGGGAGAGGGTTCGAGTATGATAGTCTTAGGGGGAGCGACTACTTTGGGGGAGCTTTGTTATTATATTAGCTTATATATTACATTTGGAGTTTTTATGTGTGATACACTATTATGCATTCATCGTGTGTTTACTTTCATGCATTGAACTATATATATGTGATAGTGATATCTACGTGATTGTGATATATGACATATGTGCTCTCTACTTTGAATTATTTATATGTCATAGCACTTGTGGTATGCTCATTTGCCATTGCTTCCGTGTTTTTACTCCGATGCAAATGAGCTTTATTACTTGTACTCATGCTTATTTCATATCTTTTGAGTACATCATGTTGGCTTGGTTCATATAAGCTTGCCTATCATTTTTGTTCTTATTGACAAGAGCTTATATGATCCAAGCATGTTAAAAACCTCAACTCTTTCACATACTCGAGGTGGTATTGTCATCAATCACCAAAAAGGGAGAGATTGAAAGCATCTAGGCCCCTAGTAGGGTTTCGATGATTAATGACAATACAAGATTACTATGACTAACATGTGTTTTGCAGAGGCAATTAAGTTAGGTCATGATAATGGAGATTGATTGGGCAATCAAGGTGGTCATGCCCCTACAATGGAAATCGTTTCGGTTTCAAAGGATGGACGACAAGGTTAAGGATGACTAGTTCTAAGTGTCGATTGGAGTGAGACACAGTTTAGGACTTTGTTTTTCCTTTGGCCATACTATTAAGGGGGGTATGGACGGGTAGCTTGACCTAGGTGAGTCTAGTGAGTTAGGTGTGGTGCACACTTGTTAAAACTAGCACTAGGTAGCTCCAAGATAGCCCTTAGATCCAATGGAGCAAACTTCATTCACATATGATCGAGAGTTGGAAGTGAATGGAGGGTCAAATATTGACCGGACGTTGGCTCCGGTTTGACCGGACGCTGGCTCAGGGTCCGGTCAGTTCATTTGACCAAGGTGCTTGCGTCTGGTTTGACTGGACGCTGAGAGGTCAAGTGACCAGACGCTGAGAGACAGCGTCCGGTCGACTCCAGTAAGGTTCCAGAGAGGGAAAATCACGACCGAACGCGTCCGGTCAGTGCTGATCGAACGCTGCCCAGCGTCCGGTCACACTGTAAACACTGGAGTTCGGGGTATACTGACCGGAGCGTCCGATCAACATGACCGGAGCGTCCGGTCACCCCGTAGAGGCACATAACAGTTCGTTTTTTAGCCCATGTTATAAATAGAGCCTCCACTCGTGTGTGGGGGTACTTTTGCTCATTCCAACAGCTGAGAAACACCTTAGAGAGTGCCAAGAAGAGCAAGGTCCTAGTGAGGTGATTGAGATTTGAGAATCCCAAAGAGAGCCCTCATTAGTGAAGATCAAGAGTAGCAAAGTGTGCATCCACCTTCTCATTAGGCTTGTCGTGGTCAACTGAGAGTTTGTGCTTGTTACTCTTGGTGATCGCCATCACCTAGATGGCTTGGTGGTGATTGGGAGTTCGGTGATCACCCAGCGGAGCTTGTGGGTGACCCAACTCAAGTTGTGAGCGGTTGTGGGTGATTCACCGCGACGGAGTGTCGAAGAATCAACCCGTAGAGAGCACTTGATCCTTGCACGGATCAAGGGGGAGCTACACCCTTGCGCGGGTGCTCCAACAAGGACTAGTGGGGAGTGGCGACTCTCCGATACCTCGGCAAAACATTGCCGCGTTCCTTCCTCTCTATTTACTTTGAGCATTTACTTTGAGAAATTCATTTCATGTCTTTACATTCTTAGAATTGCCATGCTAGAGTAGGATTGGAACTTAGGTTGCAAATCTTTTGTGCGGTAGAACAATTAGGAACACTTTCTAGGCACAAGGGGTTAATTGGGCTAGCCATAGGATTTAATTATTGCAAAGAAATTTAGAATTAGCCCAATTCACCCCCCCCCTTTCGGGCATCTTGATCCTTTCACTTTGGCCACCTTCGCTCTAACCTCAATGATACTATCCTTAGCAACTTGCTCCTTTTCCCTTGAGCCCCTGGTACCCTATTTTTGCGAGTCATCTTTTGCCAAAGACATTGATGTAGCTAAAGCGGGGGAAGCTGTAGACTCAAGCGAAGTAATATGTAGATGACCATGACATGTCTTCAAGCTTTCACTCACAGGTGCCAGTCAAGGCTTTTGTCTTCAAGCGGATTGTTGTCTAATACGCTCCTCACCCAACCCCTCTTGGCTAGTGCTTGTGCGTTAGATTAGTTTGGCACCAACCCCTCACACCTTTTCGGACGAAGGACGAATGGTCGTGAAATGAGCCCCTCGGCGCAAGCTTTCAGATTAGTTTGGCGCCAACTCCTCATGCTATTTCGGGTGAGGGGTGAAGGGCCACGAAATGAGCCCCTGGGTGCGAGCTTTCAGATTAGTTTGGCGCCAACTCCACACACTATTTCGGATGAGGGGTGAAATGTCACAAAATGAGCCCCTCGGCACTAGCTTTCAGATTAGTTTGGCACCAGCCAATCACACCTTTCCGGGTTTTCACGAGTCAGCTTTTGCCGAAGACATTGATGTAGCTAAAGCGGGCGAAGCTGTAGACGCAAGCGAAGTAATATGTAGATGACCATGATATGTCTTCAAGCTTTCACTCACAGGTGCCAGGCAAGGCTTTTGTCTTCAGGCGGATTGGTTGTCTAATGCGCTCCTCACCCAACCCCTCTTGGCTAGTGCTTGTGCGTTAAATTAGTTTGGCACCAACCCCTCACACCTTTTCGGGCAAAGGACGAATGGTCGTGAAATGAGCCCCTTGGCGCAAGCTTTCAGATTAGTTTGGCGCCAACTCCTCGTGCTATTTTGGGTGAGGGGTGAAGGGCCACGAAATGAGCCCCTGGGCGCGAGCTTTCAAATTAGTTTGGTACCAACTCCACACACTAGTTTGGATGAGAGGTGAAAGGTCATAAAATGAGTCCCTCGGCGCTGCTTTTATCACATCCTTGTGTACACAGGGATAAAAAAGGATGCATGTAGCGATCTACGACTGCTGATATTTTGATCTCATCAAATATGTTTTTGCCGATATTGGGGAGCCTTATGGTGCTAGGCGCCCCTTTCGGCTCATGCGAAGTGCCCATACGGTGCTTGGATGTTATAAATGAATGCCATGATGCTAGTGTATTCACACATATATAAAAAAATGAGAAAACTTTTTCCTTTAGCTTTGCCCTCGTATAGGTGGACATATAGTTAATGTCGCTGACAACGAAACCCTTGCCGGGGTGTTGGCAAAAGCTTAGGGCTTATTTAAATTCAAGGTGTAAAGTTTTGGGTGTCACATATGGGGTATTCGGATACTAGTAAAAAAATAAATTACAGAATTCGTCAGTAATCCGCGAGACGAATTTATTAAGCCTAATTAATCCATCATTAGCACATGTGTACTGTAGCACCACATTGTCAAATCATGGACTAATTAGGCTTAAAAGATTCGTCTCGTAAATTAGTCGCAAACTATGCAATTAGTTATTTTTTATTCTATATTTAATACTCTAGGCATGTGTCTAAACATTCGATGAGATATGGAGTAAACTTTAGGGGGAGGAACTAAACAAGACCTTAGTTGATCACCCTGGTGCTGACTACAAAATTAATTAGAACAAAGTTTATGAAACATAGATATACATTTTCCTTTTATTGTACATAAGTTAGGTTTTCGGAGATTTTGAATGTTCGTGTCTCCGGAAAGGATGCGAAGTCTTAACTTTTTGCATGAAACGAGTCGAGGCGACCGAAATGTTAACACCAATTTTAATTGCTCGGTCAATTATTACCTCAAGCAGCTTTCGCCTAGCCTAAGCGGCTGGTCGGGAATAATTATATTTTGCATTCTATATAATGTTAAAAACAACAACCGTTTTGACTAGTGATTTGAATCAACTATACTATTTGCTTTTCTACTTTATACATAAATTTTCAGGCATAATTCTTTCGCCCTCCCAAACAGAAGTAGCGAGCGATGCACTTTGGTGTTCGCTCAAGACTTGGGACCATTTATTTCGGCTTGCTAGTATCCTGAGGATGCACTTGGCAAAAGGATATGGCCCACCATACTCATCTGCCCGAAAAGCAAGCTACCCCATCTTACCTTTTGTTATGTTCGTCTTACCTTTCGCTCTGTGGTTTCTTGGAACTTTTTAGAATGGTGAAGTATTTTTAGCCCATAGGCTTTGGAGGTTGCGGAAACCGTCTGAGATCTTATGCGAAAATCCGCTTAATATGTCTTTTTTGTGAGAGTAGCTGTCGATATTGAAGTTTTGACGCATGTCGAGGCTTGTTTCGACGCTCGAGTCGGAGACTGCCACTACTGGATTCGGCTCTTTGCCGAGTGCCTAATGCACTCGGCAAATGCTACTTTGTCCTCGGCAAAGTCTTTGCCGAGGGCAGCACTCGGCAAAAAGCCTCCGGTAAAAAATCCGTCGGTAAAGAATTCTTTGCCGAGCGTCTTTTATCGGGCACTCGGCAAAGTCTTTGCTGAGGGCAATCTCGGCCCTCGGTAAAGCAAATTGACCGTCACGGCACTGGTTACGTTACCATATGCTTTGCCGAGTGTCATGTCAGAGGCGCTCAACAAAAAAATTTTAAATTTTTTTTCAAAATTTCTTTGCTGAGTGCCCTACCGAGTAGGCACTCGGCAATTTTTTTTTAATAATTTCTTTGCCGAGTGCCCTGCCCGCTCGACGCTCGGCAAATATATATATATTTTTTTTCGTAAGTTCTTTGCCGAGTGCCCTGGCCCTGGCACTCGGCAAAGCTGGGAATCCCAGCTTTGCCGAGTGCCAGGGTCAGGGCACTTGGCAAAGAGGCTAATTTTGTTATTTTTGATTCTATATTCACAAACACAACATATAAGAGATATATATAACATCCGTGACATCACAAACACAATATATCGCATATATATCACATTCATCTCATCACAAAGGCAATACCACATATATATCACATGTCGATCACACAATATCTCACATTCACGACATCACAAGCATAATAGGTCCAATATTCATCGAAACAAGTCGATAGTTGATCACAGTGCATCACATGTCCATCAAGCGATGAAAATGAGATACAAACTACCGGTGAGGAGGAAACTGAGTGCTTGGTGAAGGAAAAGTGTCGTCGCCTGCTTGCGCCTGAGATGGGTTATTCGAACCCGCCGACGGAGGCTGAATATGCATGCGAGGGTGGGGCCCATTTATTTTTAGCGATATACAGATTGACAGTATACCTCATTTTAGCGTCGGACATTTAAACGTTAAATATGAGTACCTATGGCGACATACAACAAATAGCTAAATGAGAATTTAGCGTTGAATTACCTTTAGGGACAGATCATTCATCGCCAAATATAATTTTTAGCGTCAGATATCTGACGGTGTTGTGGTGTTGTGGTGTAGTGAATTGCGGGAGTACATTTGTATGGGCGGTTAGTAACACCAACCACCACTAGGAACGGATTTGTAATGGCAGTCGGTGACCCAAAAAATAGAGGACATTTTCTTTTGTAACCATCAGTAACATTCTACTCCTATAAATTAATTTTAAAGACAGTTGTTTGTCTAGAATTATTTATAGAGGAACTGATTTTTAATCCAACCATTTCTAGGTTAATCCAACCATTTCTAGGAAACCATCTAGACGCGTCTAAAAATCATTTCTCAACAGTTTTACTAAATCTATGTAATAAATACTGATATTTCCGATACTGAATGATTATTTAATTGACCATGAATTATACTTTTATAGTACGCATATTTAGTTATAAATTTGGATAATATTTTATGTAACCAAAAGCTTCCCCTTTAATTAAATTTGGTAAGAGGAAATAGCTTGGCAGGCGTTCCAGCTCTTTCCCTGAGTTGCGGCGGCAAAAACCAGTGATAATCATTCGAAAACAAAAGCTGATATCGGACGGAAGTTGCGGTCGCGGGGCAGGATACGTGCCCTGTTCGCTTGTTATAAGCCATATTTTTTTAGTCAACGGATAATATTTTTCTCTCACAACAAATCAATCAATAGTACTTTCAACATGGCTTATCAGACAAGCGAACGGGGCAATAACTGGGGCCACATACCTTTCCACTTTCTCGATTCTCAGTGGAAACTCCACACGTTTTGCCAATTAAACTAGCCGCTAGGGTAGTGAGATGAACAACTCTTTATGACATGCCGCCGCCGCATGCAAATGCGATCGCTATGTCAATCAATATAATAAATACGTGACACGAGATCGAGCGTGAAAACACACTAGGCCGGCGTCGATCCGCCAAGAACCTCAATCGTCAATCATCAAGATATAAAGTATGTTGACGAAGGCACACTCATGTACGGACGATTTAAAAATCGACTATATATTCGTATATATATACTGGAATGAGAATAGTTTATTAAAAGCAGGGATACATGGCCCGCTCTGTCAACTATGTTTTGTTTGGGACTATATTTTGGAGAATAGGATTGCAAATGATGCCTTCCAAACCATGCTTGTACCAAGTCTATGAACCAAAGAGAAACTGATCATATGAAGAGGGTTCCATACACTTTAGCTATCTGAAGCATAAAGTATGCTCAAGTTTGTACACACTCTGACTTAGCCTTTACAACAAGGATGTTTGGCAGATATCAGTCTAATCTAGGATTTGATCACTGGAAGGCCGTGAAGAAGACATTGCATCATTGCAAGGAACTAAGGATTTTACGCTCACATATAAGAAGTCGGATAACCTTGAGGTCATGGGTTATTCAGACGTTGATACTACAACAGCCATTTAGATTCCATAAAGTCCGCGTTTGGAAATCTATTCACCCTATAAAGAAGAGTTATTTCGTGGAAGAGCTCTAAACAAAGTATTACCGCAACATCTCCGTTGCATGCATAATTCATAGCTTGCTATGAAGCTACGGGAAAGGACTGAAGGGACCGTGACGCCTAAGAGGAGGGGGAGGGTGAATTAGGCAACTTAAAAATTCTAACTCCAAACTATGGCCTCTTTTTCTATCTCTAGCAAAACCTATGCAATAGATAAGCTATCTAGATGTGCAACTATGGTTTTGCTAATGTGTTGCTATCTCTACCGCAAACGTAGTAAAGTAATCAATGTAAATGCGGAAGCTAAAGAGCAAGGTAGAGATATGCAAACTCCCGTCGACGACTCCGGTATTTTTACCGAGGTATCGAGAAGCGCGCAAACTTCCCACTAGTCCTCGTTGGAGCCCCTCGCAAGGAATACCTCGCAAGGGCCAAGCTCCCGGTCGGGTAACTCCGTGGATAGCCTCGGGCCTTCCCACGCACAAGTGGGTCTCCGACGTGCCTTCCGACAAGCCTCTCCCGGATGCTCCCCGCCGTCTTTACTATCAAGCTTCCGGCCGAAACACCGCGGGCCTTGTTCCCTTCGGTACACGGTGGCGGCCGCACCACAAACGCGGTTGGTGCGATCTCGCAAGACTTCAAGCCCCTCCGATGTACAACTCTTGTGCTCGCAAGCACGGGGTGGCAAGAGGTATGCAAACCTCACTAAACACTAGGCATACACCTAGAGCAAGCGCATAAGCGGTGGTCTAATCAACCTAAGCACTTCGCAAAGCACCTACGCTAATCACCTGATGAAACACTAAGCACTATGTAAGTGGAGATCACTAGAATGGTGTATCAACATCCTTGGTATGTTTCCTTAGCTCCACACACCTCAAATGGCCGGTTGGGGGTTGTATTTATAAGCCCCACTGAGAAAGTAGCCGTTGGGGTTGAACTCCCGCAAATCTGCTACTGACCAGACTCTGAATCGTCCTGACCGAACGCGTCCGGTCGTCCCGACCGTTGCAGCCGCGAATCACCGATTGGACGCTGCTAGCGTCCGGTCGCTTGCCATCGGACGCGTCCGGTCACAGTTTCGCGCGCCTGGAACCTCTCTGTACTCGATCGGACGCTGATGCCCTGCGTCCGGTCGGTTGCCGCCAGCGTCCGGTCCTTGCGTCCGGTCGCCTGTCTGCCGAGCCACCGGTCCAGCGTCCGGTCGCGCTTTCAGCGTCCGGTCCAGCGTCCGGTCGCCTCTGCGAGCCCGTTTCTTCGCGATCTTGCGTACGGCTTGGTTCCTATCTTCATGCTTGGACTTTGCTTGATATCTTGGGTCTTTTCTTATGCTCCTAAGGTCTTGCTTAAGGTGTTGATCATTGGATCATCACGTCGCCTTCGTCCAAGTCACGTCTTGCACCCTGTTGGACTACAAAACGTACTTGCAAATTCATTAGTCCAATTTGGTTGTGTTGGTCATCAAACACCAAAATTCAAAGTAAATGGGCTTAGGGTCCATTTTCCTTACAATCTCCCCCTTTTTGGTGATTGATGACAACACGACCAAAACAAGCAAATGATAGAGATTTTGAAATTTAAAAACTACCTACTTGCTAGGATGCAATGCAAAGGGCAAGGTTATATGATGCTAGAAAATCCTACTCAGATACCAATCAAAGACCATCTTGCCCTTACAAAAGTCCCTATGTGTCATTGTGGATTCCTACAAATTTTATCAATACTTAGTCTAATTCATAATCCACTTTCCTCCCTTTCTTGGATCATTACCGCTTGTAGACATCAACTTGATGCTTGCCTTTGGTCCTTCAAATTCTCCCCTTTGGCATCAAACACCGAAAAGGAAGACATTAGTAGCACAAGGGAGGGTCAAATTTCATGATCCTTTGTGAATAGAATGAAATGGATCACAAAATTTGACTCTCACATTATATAGACTAAGCTCCCCCTAAATGTATGCATACATATGGTAGAAAGCAAAGCATATGCATAATTTAGCAACTTATTGCACAAGAGAGTTTAATCTATATAATGCATGGAGAAAGCATATAAATATGAAATGAAAACAACATGATGATGCCAATTAAGGAATGATGCTTAACTCTGGGGACTCCAATTTCCTTACAATGAGACTACTACACATAGGTTTGAAAAAAAGATACCATTTGAAAAAGTGTTAGTCTCAAAGCATCCAAGTTGTAGAATTACTCCCCCTAAATATGTGCACACAAAAGTAGAATACTTGTAAAATTTGTGCACATTGATTTAAGTATAAAAAAAACCACTTGAAAGATGATATTTGGGAGAGATTATCTGCAATTTGGACTATGGCACATATTAGATAAATACTTGTAAGACAAGCTATGTGCCGTGCTCCTAAACAATTTTAAACCATGTAGGTTTGCTCCAAGGGTTGATAATGAAATCGAGCAAGCCTACCATATGATATACCTATTGAATGCATGACAAAATATTTAAGCACGTGAATGCAAACATTAGGCATAAAAGATAACTAGATGCTTTAAGAGTATACCAATTGAAAGACAATACCAATTGAAATAACTGCTAATTGAAAGTAATGACATCTAGTTACCTAACATGGGAAGGGGAATTTGGGTCCATAGTATTCACTAACCTACTTGGCAATGACCTTGTCCTTCATGATGCACCCCATGTAATGCACCCAAACTTTGCCAAGTCTCCAAATTCCCCGTGGTCCGACGGACTTCTCACTTCCCTTTCGGGATCCAAACCTTCTTGGTGCTCTTCATGTTGGAAATGATTTCCTTTGGCACCCAAAAGCGTTTGACCCCATTGTTTGCTTGCTTGTTCACCTTGATGGCCACCACCTTGTCATTTTTCTTCTTCTTCAAGAGATAAGGTGTGGAGGCCTTCTTGTCCACCTTGTTGGTGTAGGTGTTTTAGAGCTTGCTTGTTTGCTTTTTCTCCTTCTTTGCTCCTCCCTCATTCTTCACCTTGCACTCATAGGATTTGTGGCCTTCTTTGTGGCACACGTAGCAAACCACGGTTTGTCCTTCATCAAGCTTCTTCACTCCCTTGACGGTGTTATCTTGATGAAGTTGGGTTTGCTTTGCCTTGCCTTTCACTTGAGCCAAGTCCTTGGTGAGGCGAGCTATTTCTTGCTTGAGTTGCTCATTCTCTTTTGCAACCTCATGTTTGCATGTATCTACAATCACTTTCTCAACACAAGCTTGGTTGCACAAAGGTGAGTCTAAATATAAATCATTGAAAGAGGTAGATGCATCCTTTTTAATTATGTTATTTCTTTTTGATGCCTTGGTGGGGGTATTTTTGACGGCCTCAAGATTAGCAACTTTATTTGTTAGCTCATCACAATGTTTGCACATGATTTCCATTTTAGTAAGCAAACTTTGATAATCATTTTGTGAGTTAGCTAACTTTTCTTTTAATTTTTCATTTTTCTTTTCAAGTTGCTTATCATTAATTGTGCATGCACTTGTTGTTGCACTAGCCTCAAGTTGCTCAATTTTAGTAGATAGTTCAACATTGAGATTTGCAAAGTTTTCATATTGTTCAAGCAAATTCTTGTATGCTTCTTGTGAACTACCTAGCTCTTCTTTTAAAGATTTGAGCTTCTTTTGTTGACTAGTGCAAACTTTAGCATATTTAATATTTTATTGCACAATTGTATTATAAGAAGGCAAATCATCATCACTATCGCTCTCACTAGAGGATGAGCTTTCATTACCTCGTGCCATAAGGCACACACGAGAAGAGCTTGATGATGAGTGCTTGCGCCCTTGCCTCTTGTGATGATCTTCTTCACTTGAAGAATCATCCCATGACCTTATTGATGTGAGGGCTTTGTTCTTGCACGTCTTCTTCTTTGTCTTGGGTGTGGACTTGTTTGAACAAACTTCCACAAAGTGCCCCAACTCACCGCATCCATAGCATCCCCTCTTTCTTTGCTCATTTCTTTGATTAGTGAAAACGAGGTCTTGAATTTGGATGGGCACACCCTTGACATTGAGCCTTTGGATCATCTTCTCCACCTTGTTGATTAATTTGATTGATTCTTCATCAAGGTCAGAGGTGGAGGAGGAAGATTGATCATCATCACTTGATTCTTGTTTATCATCATCATCATCCTCATCTTCTTCTTCTTCACTTGAGGAGCTTGAGCTTGAGCTTGACTCAACTTTCTTTCCCTTCATCTTTTTCTTTTCGCTACAAGCGAGAGCTTTGCCTTTGATTGATGAAGATGCTTCTCCTTGACCCATCTTACGTGACATTTCAAATGCCACTAGCTTGCCAATGACAATGCCCGAGGTCATGGTGCTCAAGTTCTCCATGTTGTGAAGGATGGTGATGATGCTTGCATATTTCTTTTGTGGTAGAACGGAGATGATCTTCCTCACAATGTCCGCATCATCTAGCTTTAATAATCCTATTGAATGGAGCTCATTGATAATTAGATTCAATCGAGAATACATATCATGAACAAGCTCATCATCATTCATAGCAAAGGAATCATAATTTTGCTTAGCTAGACAATGTTTTTGCTCACGGACATTACTTGTGCCGTCATGGAGCTCTTGGAGTTTTAACCAAATTTCATGTGCCGTATTTAAGGTGAACACTTGGTTAAACACATCCATGCTAAACGATTCAAACAAGCAATTCTTAGCTCTAGCATTAAAATGCATTTCTTTTTCGTCACTCTTTGTGGGTTTTTTCGGGATTCTTGATGGGTTTCATCCCGTCACGAGTGACTCTCCATACACCCAAATCAACCGCGTCAAGGTGGCAAGCCATTCTAGCTTTATAGTATGGGAAGTTAGTGCCATCAAATTGTGGAGGCCTAGTGGTATCCATCCCAGCCACTCTACAAAGTGTCGGCTCAACGGCGGTTAAGCCAAAGGTCCAAATATGAGCCAACCGGCTCCGATACCAATTGAAGGGACCGTGACGCCTAAGAGGGGGGGGTGAATTAGGCAACTTAAAAATTCTAACTCCAAACTATGGCCTCTTTTTCTATCTCTAGCAAAACCTATGCAATAGATAAGCTATCTAGATGTGCAACTATGGTTTTGCTAATGTGTTGCTATCTCTACCGCAAACGTAGTAAAGTAATCAATGTAAATGCGGAAGCTAAAGAGCAAGGTAGAGATATGCAAACTCCCGTCGACGACTCCGGTATTTTTACCAACGTATCGAGAAGCGCGCAAGCTTCCCCCTAGTCCTCGTTGGAGCCCCTCGCAAGGAATCCCTCGCAAGGGCCAAGCTCCCGGTCGGGTAACTCCGTGGATAGCCTCGGGCCTTCCCACGCACAAGTGGGTCTCCGACGTGCCTTCCGGCAAGCCTCTCCCGGATGCTCCCCGCCGTCTTCACTATCAAGCTTCCGGCCGAAACACCGCGGGCCTTGTTCCCTTCGGTACACGGTGGCGGCCGCACCACAAACGCGGTTGGTGCGATCTCGCAAGACTTCAAGCCCCTCCGATGTACAACTCTTGTGCTCGCAAGCACGGGGTGGCAAGAGGTATGCAAACCTCACTAAACACTAGGCATACACCTAGAGCAAGCGCATAAGCGGTGGTCTAATCAACCTAAGCACTTCGCAAAGCACCTACGCTAATCACCTGATGAAACACTAAGCACTATGCAAGTGGAGATCACTAGAATGGTGTATCAACATCCTTGGTATGTTTCCTTAGCTCCACACACCTCAAATGGCCGGTTGGGGGTTGTATTTATAAGCCCCACTGAGAAAGTAGCCGTTGGGGTTGAACTCCCGCAAATCTGCTACTGACCGGACGCTGAATCGTCCTGACCGAACGCGTCCGGTCGTCCCGACCGTTGCAGCCGCGAATCACCCATCGGACGCTGCTAGCGTCCGGTCGCCTGCCACCGGACGCGTCCGGTCACAGTTTCGCGCGCCTGGAACCTCTCTGTACTCGATCGGACGCTGATGCCCTGCATCCGGTCGGTTGCCGCCAGCGTCCGGTCCTTGCGTCCGATCGCCTGTCTGCCGAGCCACCGGTCCAGCGTCCGGTCGTGCTTCCAGCGTCCGGTCCAGCGTCCGGTCGCCTCTGCGAGCCCGTTTCTTCGCGATCTTACGTACGGCTTGGTTCCTATCTTCATGCTTGGACTTTGCTTGATATCTTGGGTCTTTTCTTGTGCTCCTAAGGTCTTGCTTAAGGTGTTGATCATTGGATCATCACGTCGCCTTCGTCCAAGTCACGTCTTCACCCTGTTGGACTACAAAACGTACTTGCAAATTCATTAGTCCAATTTGGTTGTGTTGGTCATCAAACACCAAAATTCAAAGTAAATGGGCTTAGAGTCCATTTTCCTTACAAGGACGTATGGCTGAAGAATTTTATTCTTGGACTAAGAGTGGTTGACAACATATGTAAACTGCTTACGATATATTGCAATAATTTACTAGCAATTCTCTATGCAAGTAAAAAACAACTCAAGTAGTGCTACCAGACACATTAACACTAAGTACCTTGTTCTAAAAGATTGAGTCCAGGATCAGCCAATAGAAGTTGAGCATATAAGTATAGAAGAAATTCTTGTGGATCCACTAACTAAAGGCTTATCATCTAATATATTTATGAATTATATAGTCGCCTAGCTTAGGTTTATTGGCAAGCCTCCCATTCTGGAGTAAGGGGACCAGAATGCAACCATCTCTCTAGAAGACTAAGAATGGTCGTTTTGAGATGGAATGGTGCACTGTAGTCACTGGGTTCAATAACACTTAACTGGTTGTTGTAATTCTTTGGTCTTGGTTAATAACACTTACCTGTTGGGTCATTAAAGAATGGTTATATAAGTATTAGACTAAAGATCAAGGAGAAAAATGTTGGGTTGATCTCTCGTGATAAGGTCAATGACCGGCCAGGTCCTAGTCCGACAACCAACCTATGGTTGCTGTCCCTAGTTGCGCAGCGCCAAAATTCAAGGGAAGTCTGAACCCTCACGACCAACGTTTCTCGTAAGGCTAGCTATAGCCATGCACCCAACAGTCCTGATTTGATCCAGAAGGCGCTGATAACGAAGGGAAGGCTGCCACCGTACACTGGTGACCTCATATGTGGAGCATCGACCGCTGGCATTGCATATCGTGACTTCGTGAGCCTACAACGACCATGTCGCCATGCTTGAGCCGAGCACTGATAGCTCCCCAGTGGGGCCATGCATCCGCTTCTTTTTCCATAGACAAAGGTACGGTAAAACCTGAAAATCCTCTAATCTTAGTCTAGGTGTTCTAATGATAAGCTATTCGTAATTAGCTCATACTCATATACTCCATAGACAAAGGACCATCGATCACTTGATTGCGTCTTGCTCATACTCCAAAGAGGTCTGGTGGAACATACTGGCTGCACTCGGAGCAGACGCGAGCCAAGTGGAACATCATACAATGCTCGGCCGGTGGAATTCCTGGAGAGGGCTCGGTGGAACGGCCGGAGGCAAAAGGGCGCCGATTCCCTCTTCGCGCTGGTCGCGTGAGAACTATGGAAAGAGCGGAACGCGAGGTGTTTTCGCGGCGCCGCGACAAGCGTGACCCAGCTGCTTGCCTCGATCCGGCACTTCGCAGGACAGTGGATACTGGCAGGTGCGATGGGTCTAGGTTGCTTAGTACCTGAGTAATAGGCCACGTGTGTTCAGGACTAGGGGAGGGGTGCTCAATTCAAATACTTGCCTCACCCTATAATGTATCTTTGTAACAAAAACTATTATCGATCTTAATATAAAGGTACGCAAACCTTTTGCGTATTCGAGAAAAAATAATGAGCTATTCGTAATTAGTCTTTAAGTTCTAACATCTCCGTCTCACTTTCCAAAAGTCAACCAATTTCTAATTTGACCAAATTTATAAAAACTAATAACATCTACAGATAAGTATTACTAGATTAATTTTGCATTATATTTTCACATTAAATCTATTAGAAACACAAATGTCAATACTTTTTCTTATAAACTTAGCAAACTTAAAATTGATTGATTTTTTTTGGAAAGCGAGATGTACATTCTTTTTAGACGTAGGGAGCAATCTAGACGCTTCAACTTGCATTAGTTTGATTTAATTAGTTACAAACTATATATTATACAAGAGAGCCGGAGAGTAAGCCACTAATGATATATATAGTTCTCACTACGGGAGAAGCATGCTTTGCCGAGTGCCGCATGCTTTGCCGAGTGTTGCACTCGGCAAAGAATTGCACTCGGCAAAGAGTGGCTTTACCGAGTGCCGCAGCGTGCCCGGCGCTCGGCAAAGCACGCCACTCGGCAAAGGCACTCTTTGCCGAGCGTAACACTCGGCAAAGAGCGCACTCGGCAAAATGCCCGTCAGTTGCCCCGTCTACCCCGCCCACGCTGTTACCATCTTTAAAAAAAATGTTTACCGAGCGCTTAACCTGACACTCGGCAAAGAGGCCCTTTGCCGAGTGCTGCGGCCTGGCACTCGGCAAAGAACACACGCCAAAAAATTGATCGGCAAAACACTCTTTGCCGAGTGTCTTTTATCGGGCACTCGGCAAAGGCTTTGCCGAGTGCCCCGGGGACACTCGGCAAAGAAAAGCGACCGTCACGGCGGTGGTCCCGTTGACGGTCACTGCAGGCACTCGGCAAAGATTTTTTATTTTATTTTTTAAATTTCTTTGCCGAGTGCCAACCCTTCGGGCACTCGGCAAAAGAGTTTTTATATTTTTTTACAAAATTTCTTTGCCGAGTGCCAACCTTCAGGCACTCGGCAAAGATTTTTAATTTTTTTTAAAAAAATATCTTTGCCGAGTGCCCTCTGTACGGCACTCGGCAAAGATTTTTATTTTTTTTAAATTTCTTTGCCGAGTGCCCTCTGAACGGCACTCGGCAAAGATTTTTATTTTATTTTTTTTAATTTCTTTGCCGAGTGCCATCTGTCCGGCACTCGGGAAAGTTTGAATTTTTTTTAAAAAAAATTCTTTGCCGAGTGCCCTCTGTCCGGCACTCGGCAAAGTTTGAATTTTTTTTTAAATTTCTTTGCCGAGTGCCATGGTCACAGCACTTGGCAAAGCTGGAAAAATGGGTTTCTGGACACCCAGTTTTTCAGCTTTGCCGAGTGCTGTGACCATTGCACTCGGCAAAGGGGTCCTTTGCCGAGTGCAACACTCAGCAAAGTGACCCAAAAATGCAATTTTTAATTTTTTTTACATTCTATCATGACAAATAAATTTATACAAACATCCGTCACATATATATCTCTTCCATCACATATATATCTCATCCATCACATATATATCTCATTCATCACATATATATCTCATCCATCACAATATATATCACATATATAATAATAAATGCTCAAGTCCATCCAAATAAATTCACAAGTTCATCAAAGTCCACAAGTGCATCACAAGTATATCATAAAGTGAACAACAAATGAAAAAAATACAACGTGCACTCATCTCGGCCAAGGCGACTGTGGTGAAGGCCCAGCTCCATTATTCGGAGGTGCATGAGGTGGATTATTCGAGCCACCGTCAGATGGAAACTGCACAAAGGAGAAAAGATTGCATATGAGACAAGATTATTTGGATAGCTAATCTAGGAAGGTAGAGGTCATACAAGCAAAGCACAAGCGAAAGTAAAAAACTTTCATACTCACAGGAGTAGCTGTAGCTGCAGGACGCGGAGGCGGAGGTGGAACCAACAGCCTAGGTGGCAGAGAGAAGCCCACATGTTGTCCAAGTCCTTGTAGGAACTCCGTAATGTCCGTCAGCCTCTGTGCCTGGGCCTGCCGCTTAGCCCGCTTGGCCTCCAGCTGGGCCACCATCCTCTGGTGCCTGGCCTCCAACTCTAGACGTTGCCTCATTTCTTGTTCTAGCCGGGCCTGCAATATTTCACTCCAATGTTTCAGTAATGCAAAGCTAATTAAGGTGTGTAAAGATCAATACGTGACGAGTAAAACAGGAATAACCTCGAGTGCGTCGACCCGGTGCTGTGCAGCGGTCGGCCATGTGCGAATGGCCGGGCTCTCGCTCGTGCTCCATGCTCAGATCTAGGAGAGAGGGAGTAGAGGCTGTGTCGATGACGCCGTCGCCAAGCCAGAACCACCCATGCTTCTTGCCTTGCCTCGCCCTCATGATGGCCTCTCCATCGAAGTCCTGGGTGCTCAGATCGTGGTCTGACCCATGGAGCGACCTCGCCACCTCAGTATAATCACTGATGCGGGAGTGGATGCTCAGGTTCGTGTATGCCTCGGGTGGGTCCTTCAGGTTGAAGGAAACGTCGGACGTCGCCTTGCCCTTGTGGGCCATACATCATGCCTGGAAGTCCGAGCAAGCCTGACCACTATGTGACGCCGACTGGGAGAAAGACAGCACGATGATTAGAAATCAGGCAGAACTGAGCATTACAATAGATAAATGAATTCGTGTACCCATGCTTGTTTGTATCCGGTGAGGTTGCGGCTGCCTTGATGGTGTGCTGGACCTTGCATCTACAAATGACGGTCCCGGGCATCCTTGTGCATCTTAAGGTAGTCCTCCGTGAACCACCTGCCCACCATCATCGCCCAGCACTCGGGATACGCTTGGCACCACCAGGGAATCATCTACACGTCATCAAGTATTGGACATATAAGAAGATCAAATTAAACCAACTTAATCTCAAAACGAATCAATATTGATGTTCTTTATTTACCTCAAGGTACTACTCCCAGGTCAGCTGCATCTCTCTTGCGTCTTTCTTGGTTTTCCTCTTTCCAAGCTTCGACCCGTAGTAGGTTACGATGGCCTGGATGCACACCTCATGATGCATGTCGGAGATGAGTTTTTACAGGCTTTGGTAGTCACCTGCTCTGCCCTGGCCTCAAATCCCTCCTCGCATCTGTAATAAGTCTGCATACAAAAGCGATGTATCCATTCATTATTTCAAGAAAATTCTAATGAATGCGACGTATTGAGCAATGTTGTGCGAGGGAGACTTACCCAAAGCTCTGCCTTCACCCGCGCTGCCTTGTTGGGGTACTCCACATCGGTGGCGACGGCGTAGTGGTCAAACGAGTAGGCCAGCTCCGTCTTCAATGCATACGTGACAATGCCGGGGAAGTGTTGCCTGCACAAAAGACCTAGGATGCCATTGACTAGCCGTGCGTTACCACCCAACACAACCACCCAGTTCCTGCACAAGTGGTTAAGAAAAATTATTAGTTTTTTTCATCATATCATATGAAGTAGTGGTGATAACATATAAAGTTACTTACTTTTGCCCTTCGGGGTGAATCACTGGACGTTGGTGAGGAAGTGGAACATGTGGAAGGCTCGCGGGACCTCGCAAGTAGACACTCGAAGAGGAGTCAGAGGAAGCGGAACCCGTGCCTGCCGCCTCCAAATCGGCGTCCTCGTGCGGCCCCTCCTCCTTGTCCGTCTGTTGAACTAGCTCATCATCCGACTCGTCCACAGGTGCCACCTCCTCCTCCGGCTCCTCCTCACGCGGCGTGGGAGGAGACGGCCCCCTCCTATGTCTGGCAGTCCTCCTCCTCCTGTCCGATCCCTCCGCCGCCCCCTCCACCTCCTCCTGCAGCCGGCGTGGTCTTTGGTATATCGAGTTCACGGACCTATGATGGTCGCCCGCCATCTTTGTTCAATCACCTACAACAAAAAAGAAAACAAGACGTAATTAGAAATAGGTGCAAAAATGAACAAGACATAATTACAAAAAACATAGTATTACATGTATTAGAAATAATCTTCATGATTGAGATTAGCTGGATCATAGGTCTTGTCATCACTATCAACATTGTCCAACTCATCAACACTATCCGAAGAAGGAATGTTGTCTTCATTGTCATTGCCTAAACGTAATCGCTCAAGCATTTGTATGTCCTTTAGATTTCGCACCTCGTCTCTAGCGTCCTCATCATCATTCCTGTCATTGTCTACTTCCATTCCTATCTCTTCGGTTAAGTCTATGTCAAACCTTCCTTGTAGTCCCTCTTCTTGATAGAACTCTCCATCATATGTGTTTGGGTTGAAGTTGTAATCTTCATTGTTTGGGACAGGTAGTTTACCGTGTGGCAATACATTGTGCACAATAGACCAACCCTTAAGATGCTCGGCATCTTTGCACGCGTATGACGTATAATAAACTTGGACGGCCTGTTGAGCCACAATATAGACATCTTTTCCTGGATAGACGGAATCCTATCGAATCTCGACTAGCCCAAGCTTAGGGGTCCGTCTCGTTACTCTAGGATGAAACCAGTGGCATTTGAATATGATAGGAGTAAGAGGTTTGGAACCATAGAATGATAGTTCGTAGATTTCTTCAATTCTTCCATAATAGTCGAGTCCATCAGTGCCTGACGTAACAACTCCGTTGTTTGTGGTTTTTCGATTGGACCGACTCTACTTGTAGCTTGCTGTGTGAAAACGATATCCATTCACATCATAGCCGGTAAATGACTTGACCCTAACGGCACATCCGTTTGCAACCTATATCAGCTCGTCACTTATAGACGCATTAGTTTGGGCTTTCTGTTTGAACCAACAAATGAAATCGGGGCTCCCTGGTCCCGCACCCCATGAAAGAAGGGTATCATTTTCTTACGGGGTAGGTTTCCTCGATCCATGCTAGGATTGACGAAGAAATTCATCAAACACGGGCTCTATGAACACACCCATATTACTCTCTGGGTGTCCAAGAATTATCAACGACAAGAATACGTTATGTCGTTGAAAGGAGACACCGGGGGGGGGAGATTAAGGGGGATAACGAAGACAGGCCAACATGTGTATAGGGCAGCCATCATTCCATAAGGATTGAACCCATCTGTTGCCAGCGCGACACGTACATTACGAGCCTCATCTGCTTTGTCACGATGTTTATCATTCAAGCGGATCCAAGCTTCACCATCGGATGGATGTACCATCTTGTCAGGATTGTACCGTTTGCTATTTTTGTGCCATGTCATCTGTTTCACGGATTCCTCAGTCATGTATAGCCGTTGGATCCTCGGTAGGAACGGAAGGTACCGTAGGATTTTCACGGGGATCATAAGTTGCCTCTTCTGGCCATCATCAGAGTCTACCTCCAGGTACCTGGAGGATTTACACTTTGGACAGAACTTTGCATGCTCGTGTTCTTTCCTAAATAGGACGCACCCCTTCGGACAAGCATGTATCTGCTCATACGGCATCTTAAGTGCTCGAAGGAGTTTCTGTGACTTGTACATGCTCTTTGGCAGAATGTGGCCCTCCGGAAGTAGGGTGCCAATCACAGCGAACATCTTATCGAAGCCAGGTCGACTCAAGTTTAACTCGGACTTCAACCCCATTAAGCGTCCAATGGCATCTAGTTGAGACATCGTTGACCGATCGTGAAGGGGTATCTGTGCCGAGTCCATCATGTCGTAGAACGCCTGTGCGGCTGCCTCCATCTCCTCCTTCTCACGTCCCTCATCGAACTATCCTTGGTGAAAGTCATCTAACATGTCTGGTACCCCGACATCAGCATCAAAAGCCTCCACCCGTGGTCTCACCACATCCTCTCTCATACGATGGGCTTCACCATGTGAAAGGTCCTTGTTTGGTTTTGGTAATTGAGTGACAACTTAGGTGGACTAATTGTGTTTATGTGAGATACATAGGTGATTAGTCCATATGTACATGTGTGTGAGCAACATATGCCATGAAGGTGAAAATGGCTTGGAAATGTTGCAAAGCTCACACATGTGATGATGAAGGAGCTTAAATGCACATGAGACATGACATTGAGTCATGTGATCAAGATGGAGAAGATCAAGACAAGACTTGGCTTGATGGACCGGTTGCAAGTGTGAAGGGCAAGTCGAAGGCTTTGGAGTGATGGACCGCGTGGCGGTGAAGCTTGAGCAAGACTTGGCGCCGATGGACGATGGCAACGGTGAAGAGCAAGTAAAGTCAAGATCGATGAACCAATATGATCATGTGATGATATGAAGTGGATCATATCATTGTTGATCGTGTTGGTGCATGTGTTGCATCGACATTGGAGGAGATGGAATGGAATGCGCAAGGCAAAGGTATAACCTAGGGCATTTCATTTCACCGGTCATAGGTGTGTAGAGAAGTTTATGACTGGGTTTAGGATAGATGGCCGTACTATCAAGAGGGGCAAACTTGTTTGCATATTGGTCATCTAGTGCCACTCGAGTGATCTAACTTTGCATTGTCGCTAGGATCGAGTGGCGTGGCAAGTTGAGTGGCTAACATCCTTTGGGAAATGATTGTGAAAATGCTAACACACATACACATGGTGGTGTACACTTGGTGGTGTTGGCACATTTACAAAGGAGGTGGTGTTTGCAGGGGTGAGATGGGTTTTGGGTCCCTCTCTCCCTCCCGCCGAGCAAGCTCGGCGGGATTCGGCGCTTTCGGGAAAATGGAATGCCTACTTTCTATTGCGCCGGATACAAATTCTTGTGGTTAACACACTTGAGCAAGGGTGAAGAGAATGGAGGTGATGCCAGCGTCGGTCAAGTGACCGGACGCTGGATCCAAAAGCACCGGACGCTGCCTGCCTGTGTCCGGTCGCGCTGACGTGGAGTGTAGCAGTAGCTGGAGAGTGACCGGACGCTGGGGCAGCGTCCGATCACGTTCGACCGGATGCGTCCGGTCATGCTCGAGAGCTTACTGGAAATGACTGGACGCTGAGGGTCCAGCGTCCGGTCAGTTGAAGCTGCTGCGTCCAGTCAAGTCAAGTGACCGTTGGAACCGGGACACGTGGCCATCTGCGGGCGACCGAACGCTGAGGTCCAGCGTCCGGTCAACACGACCGGAGCGTCCAGTCGGCCCGACCGTTGCCCAGTGAAGGGGTAACGGCTAGTTTAGCCCTTGGGGCTATAAATAGAAGTGGCCTTCGGCCATGGCTGGTGCTGAGCACCTTGGGGACTTTGTGTCCATGCTTGAGAGTGCTTAGGAGCCCTCCATCTCACACATACTTGATAGCGATCATCCGATTGTGTGAGTGAGCGATTCTAGTGCGATTGCATCGTGAGGTTGCATCGAGTGACACTAGGTGATCGAGTTGCAAGCCGGTGGTGCTTGTTACTCTTGGAGGTTGCCACCTCCTAGACGGCTTGGTGGTGGTCTCCGTCGAAGCACGCAAGAAGCTTGTGCGGCGCTCTAGAGAAGTGCTTGTGAGGGGCATTGTGCTCGCCCCGCGGGAGCCGTGAAGAGCAACTCTAGTAAATCATGTCATTGAGCTACCCTCACTCAAGGGGTAGGTTTTTGCGGCGCCCGACGTGCGGGCTTAGCGGGTGATGCTAATTAGCCGCCGAATCACCAAGTGAGCGGTCGACACAACGGGGACTAGCGTGTTGGCAAACACGTGAACCTCGGGAGAAAAATCATCGTGTCAACCTTATTCTTCCCGTTGGTTTGCATCCCCGTTACACAAGCTTGCAATTACTTTTATACATATTAAGCTTGTGTAGTTGCTCTTGTAATTAGATAGCTTGTGTAGCTTGCTAATTACCTTCTTGCTTGTGTAGCATAGAAGTAGCTCCATTGCGTGGCTAATTTGGTTTTAGTAACCTTGTTAGTCACATTGCTTAGTTTGTGTAGCTAAGTATTTACGCTCTCTAATTAGGCATTGGTTGCCTTGTTATTGAGCATTGCTAGTGAGCTTAGTTAGCTTTGTGCTTTTGCTTACTAGCATGTGTAGGAGCTCCCTTGTTGCTCAAAGTACTAGTGGCATAGGTTTGTGTAACCTTGCTCCTAGAATTGTTTAGGAGAGCTCTAGCTAGCCCGGCACCTTTGTTGCATAATTGTTATCTTTGCAAGGTGCTAGTGAACATATATAGTGGGGTATAGTCTTGGCTAGACCGATAGTTTTAATTCCGCATTTGTATCGGTTAGCCAAAGCATTTAATTTTAGAAAAGACTATTCACCCCCCCTCTAGTCCGCCATCTCGACCCTTCACCATGGTGGACCCACCGGGTGTAGTCCGGCGTAAATTCATTCTTCACAAGATGTTTACCCATTTCCACCTTGTTTACCCTTCCTCCTGTTTTCACATTTGCTGCAGGGACACAAAACTAGGCAATGTCCGTTAGCAGCCTTGCCAAATGCACTGTTTAAAAAAACATCGGTCTTGTTCATCCATACCATAGTGTAATCACTCTAACTTCTCCAGCCTGTGTACATCCACTGACGGTCCTCCATCCTCTAACATATGTATCAGCGAGTAATGTAACCATCAATTGCATCTACATGGTGTTCCTACTATCTAATAGGTGAGGATAGGTCATAATCCCACCCGCGGATGCGTACATGAGGTTAGTTTCCATGCTCTACTCCTATTCGAGACAGAATTTCGGCAGCACCTCCCCACCGTTCTCCAGATACACGTCCTGCCTAAGAAGAGTGCATATCCGGAGAACAACAGGGAGGTGATGCCAAAACTCTGTCTCGGACCGGAGTAGACCATGGAAACTAACCCATCTACACATCCGCGGGCTATCCAAAAAACATGGACAATCCAAAACAGATACGGTCATAGATATGCAAAGATCTACATACCTCCAACCGTATCTCTTTCGAACGGGAGACGTCTAACTAGGTTACGCGATCTACGACCATGATACGGAAAGAGGGGTTATACCTAGGGCGGCGGCGGAGTCAGGCTAGCGGGGCCATGGCGGGTCGGTGCAGTGGCGAGGCGGCGCGGTGCAGGCAGACCGGCACGGCGATGGGAACTCCGACTCAGCTCCGACGGGCTCTTCTCTACAAAAATGGAACAAAATACTGTCATTTAAAAAAAATTGGCAGAACCTCCCCTTCACGGCGAGGTTTCCAAAACCTGCAAAAAACAGCGGCACGATGGCCAACAAGCACAGTAGTCTCAAGAGAAGCCATGTAATTTGGATATCAGTCCATACAGAAGAATATATCCAAGTAGTACCACTACTACTACTACTTCCACTATTGCTACTACTACTACTACCACTAGTTCTGCTACTACTACCACCACTATTGCTACAACTACTACCACTAGTTCTACTACTACTACCGCTACTTCTACTACTACTACCACTAATTCTACTACTACTACTACCACTAGTGGTACTACCACTACCACTACTTCTAATACTACTACTACCACTAGCACTACTAGTACAACTAATACTACTACAACTATCACTACCAAGACAACAAAAAGAGAGAAGGCATACCTGATGGGCGCCGAGAGTAGGCGGGCGGCGTCGGGAGGGGCAGGGCGAGGGGGGTAGGGAAGGACGGAGGGGGAAGAGAGAGGAAAAGGGAAGGGATGAGGGAAAGAGGGAGGAAGGGAGAAAAGGAGAGGAAGGGGGAAGGGACGAGGAAGAGAGAAGGAAGGGGGTGGAAGGGAGAGGGAGGGGGGGGAAGGGAGAGAGAGAAGGGAGGAAGGGAGGAAGGGAGGGAAGGGGGAAGAGAGAGTGGGAGAGCGGGTGCGGGCAGCGACGGAGGCGGGGGGGGGCGGCGTGGGCACGACGCGTGGCGCGGAGGCGGTTTCGGCGTGGGCGTGGGCGCGGTGGCAGTGTGACTGGCCGACCGGCCGATCGCTATAGTGCCTACCGCCCTTTGCCGAGTGCCGGATCAGGAGGCACTCGGCAAAGATATAATTTTTTTTAAAAAAAATTCTTTGCCGAGTGTCCCTGATCTGGCACTCGGCAAAGATTAATTTTTTTTTAAATTTTCTTTGTTGTGTCCCAGATTTGGCACTCGGCAAATTTTTTTTAAAAATACTTTGTCGAGTGCCCCTGGCAAGGCACTCGGCAAAGATTTTTTTTAAATGTCTTTTTTTAAAAAAAATACTTTGCCGATTGCCCCTGGCCCGGCACTTGACAAATATTTGATTTTTTTTGTAAATTTTTTTTTGCCGAGTGTCCCAGATATGGCACTCGGCAAATATCAGATATCACATGTAGAGATGTCCTGGTTTGTAAGCATCGTACGTGACAATGTGCACGAAAACTTCTGAAATTTTTATCATAGCCTCCACATATGATATCACGACATCACAACAAGTTTTTCATGATTTTTGGACTTCGTTTGCTTTTTATAGAATTTAAAAACACTTCGCACGCAAGTTCGCGGTCATGTTTCGTGAACAAGATGTCTGAAATTTCGGGTCCGTTCCTGGATACGGCCTCACACTACACTCAGTAATATGACTATCATTTTTTGACTCATTAAATTCTAGTATTCGTACCACGTGCAGTTCAAAATTATATTTTTTGAAAAAATTCAAGTAAAAGAAATAAAGTAACTAAATATATCAAAAAACCATAAAAATCCTCAAATTCTAACTAGGAGTTCCTGGTGCCTTAAAAGGGCTGCACAAAAAATTTGGAGGAAAAAAAAAACTTTACCGAGTGTCGGGGCATGGCACTCGGCAAAGGGGGTCTTTGTCGAGTGCCACGAATAAGGCACTCGGCAAAGAGGGTTTTGATTTTTTTTTTAAATTCCTCTTTGCCGAGTGCCTTAATATGACACTCGGCAAAAAGAATTAAAAAAAATTAAATCTTTACCGAGTGCCAGAGCTGAGACACTCGGCAAAGAAATTTAAAAAAAAAATCTTTGTCGAGTGCCTAACAGCAGACACTCGCCAAAGAAGGACGTGGCCGAATACCGTTACACGGGGCAGCCTTTGCCGAGTGTCGAGCTTTTGCCGAGAGTCTGACACTCGGCAAATAAGTGCATTGCCGAGTACCCTTCTTTGCCGAGTGCAATTCTTTGCCGAGTGCGGCACTCGGCAAAGAAGGTTTTTGTCGAGTGCCCGATTTTTGATACTCGACAAAGAATTTTGCACTCAGCAAAGCCTCTGATTTCAGTAGTGTCTTGTTCATACTCCAAAGAGGTCTGGTGGAACATACTGGCCGCACTCGGAGCAGACGCGAGCCAAGTGGAACATCATACAATGCTCGGCCGGTGGAATTCCTGGAGAGAGCTCGGTGGAACGGCCGGAGGCAAAAGGGCGCCGATTCCCTCTTCGCGCTGGTCGCGTGAGAACTATGGAAAGAGCGGAACGCGATGGGTCTAGGTTGCTTAGTACCTGAGTAATAGGCCACGTGTGTTCAGGACTAGGGGAGGGGTGCTCAATTCAAATACTTGCCTCACCCTAATGTATCTTTGTAACCAAAACTATTCTCGATCTTAATACAAAGGTATGTAGATCTTTTGCGTATTCGAGTAAAAATGATGAGCTATTCATAATTAGTCTTTAAGTTCTAACATCTCCGTCTCACTTTCCAAAAGTCAACCAATTTCTAATTTGACCAATGTCTTATTCGCTTGGCTGATAAATCATGACTGAAAGTACTATTAGCTGATTTACTGTGAGAGAAAATATTGTTCGTTGGCTGAAAAAAGTACGGCTTATAAGCCAAGCGAACATGGCGCAAATTTATATAAACTAATAACATCTACGGATAAGTATTACTAGATTAATTTTGCATTATATTTTCACACTAAATCTATTAGAAACACAAATGTCAATACTATTTCTTATAAACTTAGCAAACTTAAAATTGATTGATTTTTTTTTGGAAAGCGAGATGTACATTCTTTTTAGACGTAGGGAGCAATCTAGACGCTTCAACTTGCATTAGTTTGATTTAATTAGTTACAAACTATATATTATACAAGAGAGCCGGAGAGTAAGCCACTAATGATATATATAGTTCTCTTCCCGTGTTGGAAGACATTCAAGAACTGAATTGTGTTGAATCGGAAAAAATTGAAACCGCACTGGCAGTAGTTTTGACCGAGGTCTTGTTTAGTTCCGAAAAGTTTTCTCAAAAAGTGCTATTGTAGCTATTACATCGAATTTTGCGATACGTGTATGGAGCATTAAATGTAGACGAAAAAAAACTAATTGCACAGTTTGGTTGGAAATCGTGAGACGAACGTTTTGAGCCTAATTAGTCCATGATTAAATACTAATTGTCAAATAAAAACGAAACTACTACAATAGCCAAATTCTCAAATTTCATCCAACTAAACAATGCCCGAGAGGTAAACATATACGCAGTATTTATCAGAGCTGCGTCACAAGATTCCCAGTGATACGCGTGCGTCGTCGCAGTTGTTCCGGGCGTACTGAATGAAGATTTTCAGTGATAAGCTGACTTGTTCAAGGCAAATAAGCATTTATTCGATCATTTGAACATCACTGCGCATTAGTAAAAAGTACACTCCATTTGGCACGTACGGCAGAAAGCGGCGTGAAGCTTCGAAGCAAACACTAGGTAAAAAAATGATTTTTAGCAACGGTTTGATTTTTTTGTAGGGGCGGCTGGTGATGGAGCTGCCCCTACAGTGGCGTGCTCAGGTGCCCAGACACCAGCCGCCCCTACAAATGGAACAGCAGGGGCGGCTGGTGTTTCGAGCCGCCCCTACAAATGGGGTCTGATTTGTAGGGCGGCTCAATCACCAGCCGCCCCTGAAAATGCTATTTGTAGGGGCGGCTGGTGATTGAGCCGCCCCTGAAAATGCTATTTGTAGGGGCGGCTGGTGATTGAGCCGCCCCTACAAATGGCCCCGTATTTATACCTCTGATTTGTAGGGGCAGCTCAATCACCCGCCGCCCCTACAAATGCATCCATATAAAACAGATACAGCACATTCTTTCTCCTCGGGTCACTCACTCCAACCCATAAAAGAAAGGTGTGGAGGCCTTGGTCACCTCCCAAAAATTGCTCTACTAAGGGGGGAAGGTTTTGGTCTCAAATCCTTTGATGAAGAGGTTGTAGAAGGTAAGAAAATGCTATTCCATATTTTTTTTGAAGTTTTAATGGTTGGTTAGTGAGTAATTAGAGTTTTGTTTTTCTCCCTCTTCTATGGTGCTTGAGCTATTTATGAAGCAAATTAGACCCAACTTTTAAATGTACAAGGGTAAATTAGGTAAGGGAACAAGATCATACCCTTATTTGGTCCATGTTTCTTGATTTTAGTGAACAATTAGTTAGTTTTATGGATGTTTCATGTGCATGTGGATCTAGATCTAGGGTTTTGTTTTTTTTTATTAATTTTGTTTTTGTAAATTTATGTTTGATGAAATTAGACTAGGGTTTGTATGAAAGATATTGGGTAAAGTATAATTGTTGCTAATTGTTGTCTTTGAAATTATTTATTGTAATCAATAAATATGTATTTTAATTATTTATGGATAAATGGGCCGTTAATTAGTTTTCTTTTACCATGGTGTGTTTGTATGCTTTATGTAATTATATTAGATTTATATTCATATATATCTGAAGTATATACAATTATTCTTAAGTAATTATTAATTTGTTTCATTTTTATATATATCTGAATAAGTAGTCCTTTAATGTTTGTTTTGTTGTTGTTGTAAAAGATAAAGTACAGGAACTCTTGGATGTATGGTTCGTTAAGGTTCAAGTCAGGTTTCCGTGAAGTGGTGGATATATTTATTGAAGCCGCAAAGAAGCATGCAACGACATTGAAAGAGAATAAGGATACAATTATTTGCCCATGTAAAGATTGTAAGAACCGTATGGCATGGACAGATGTGACTATCATCAGATCACATTTGATTATGCAAGAATTTGTTGAGGACTACACAGTGTGGATTCATCATGGTGAAACAGTTATTGTTAACGACGAGGATGAGGAGGAATACGACGACAAAACCATAGAATCCCTGTCCCAATATTCAGCAGAGCTTGATACACGAATGGATTTCGAGTTTGGCAATGAACAAGGTGGTGATGCTGGTGGTTGGGATGGTAACGACGAAGGTGGTGCCAATAATGATGGTGGAGCACGTGTCGAGGATGAAGATGATTTGGAGGACATGATTCGAGCCCTTGGACCAAAGATTTTACTAAATAGTCCGAAAGGTCTAGAAAATTTGGAAAGAGTGACAAAAGCATCGAAGGAGACTGTGTATGGTGTTGAAAAGGGTTGTCCAACACATTGGACATAGCTACATTTTGTGCTTGAGCTACTCATCCTGAAGGCTAAGTACGGCTGGTCACACTGTAGTTTCAATGATCTATTGCATCTCCTGTCATGGGTGCTGCCACAACCAAACTCAGTTCCCACCAACACATACTAAGCGAAGAAGGTCATAAGTCCATTGATAATGGGGGTTGAAAAAATTCATGCATGCCCCAACCACTGTATACTTTTTCGTGGTGAAACGTTCAAGTCACTGGATAAATGTCCCTGGTGTGGGGCCAGCCGGTACAAGAACAATGACCTTTACGGTGGGGACAAACCCTCCATGGGGAAAAAGAGGAATAAGAAGGGTACCAAAAAGGTGGTACAAGAATCTCAGCCCCCAGAGGACACTCTATTAGGCAATGATGCAAAGCAGAGAAAAATTTCTGCCCTGATAATGTGGTACCTGCTAGTGACCGACCGCTTGAGACGTATCTTCCTAAACCCTAAAGAAGCCGCACTCATGACATGGTGGGATGATGAGCGCAAGGTGGATGATGATAAGATTGCACACCCGACTGATTGCAGTCAGTGGCAAAGGTTTGATGAGAAGCACAAAGAATTCAGCGATGACCCAAGAAATATACGGTTTGGCTTGAGCACCGATGGAATGAATCCCTTCAATGAGAGGATGAGCGACCATAGCACATGGCCAGTGATCTTGACCATGTACAACATCCCAACATGGCTATGTCAAAAGAGAAAGTACCTTCTCCTCACTATTCTTATTTCTGGCCCTAAACAACCAGGCATTGATATAGACGTGTTCCTCGAGCCCTTGATGCAAGAAATGGAGAGGCTATGGAGGCATGGGGAGCAGATGTATGATGCGTTCCGAAAGGAGGACTTCATATGTAGAGCAATACTATTTGTTACTACCAATGATTACCCCACGCTGTTTGCTTTGTCTGGACAGATCAAAGGGAAGACGGGATGCTTGGTTTGCTTGGATGGTATTACATGGGTGTACCTGGATGCATCCAAGAAGATAGTTTACCTAAGGAACCGACGCTTCTTAAAGATAAGTCACAAGTACCGCAGCAAATTGTTTTTTAGATTTTATGACAACGCCCCGGAGATTGAACCCCCTCCGGATAGACGTTATAACGGAGAAGACGTGTACAGAATGATGAAAAACATACGCATCGTCTATGGAAAGAAGAATCCGGATGGGACGAACAGAGATAGAAGCACACCTCCTGTCGAAGGTGTACCTTTCAAGAAACAATCGATCTTTTTTTAGTATCTGCCTTATTGGCCAGACTTGGAGGTCCCCCATGACATTGATGCTATGCACGTGCAGAAGAATATCTTTGAGAGTCTCATTGCTACCTTGATGGACACAGGCAAGTCAAAGGATGGTCTGAAAGCGTGGAAAGAGCTAGCTGCTGCAAAGACTCTTCGGGAGAAAGAGTGCATCCTTACGGCGAAACTAAAGGAAGAGTCCCTTAAAGTTGCGGCATACATTGCTCTGGCTTTCAAAAATCTACAACAACACTCTACTATATGGCTACCATACAACTTCGAGTAAGTTTAAGTATATACTTAAAGCTTTGTTCGATATATTTTATTCGATGCAAAAGAGCTTATCTAGTTCTATGATTAAATCCATGCAGCAACCACTGGATTTGTATAGTCGTCGATGTCGGGAGGAGCATGGCATGGGTCTTTGATTCAATAGATAAGGACCCGGCGACATACAAAGACTTCATATCGATTCTCAAGACGTATATATATCGACAATCCTCATTAGCTTATATGTTTGTATACATACTTGTAACGTTCACTTATGGATACTAACAAGTTGTATTTGCTAAAATAATCCGAACAACGCATTTAGGTTCTATGTCACTCATCATCACGGAAGGCATGATCCAGCGAGAAAGAAAAAGCTGGCTATAAAAACACTATGTGCGATAAGTGTAACTTACTTCTTCAGTACTCCGTTACATGGCTGTCAAAAGCATTACCTAACATTTTTATATGTAAAACACACAGTGCCCCAAGCAGAGGCATAGGAGTGTACATTGTGGATACTATATATGTTCTATGATGAGTAACACCAGTGCCTACAGGAGACACCCCTCGAGGGTAAGTTTGAACCTCTTCATCAGTAGTATAAAAACTTCGTACATGGTATGAAATACTAAATCAAAACTTATTCTCTTATAGTGGAGAGAAGAGAAAGGAATGAAAAAAACCCATACAAGGATGACCAACTCTTAGAGCTCGTCGGCGACCTTTGCAACTTCATATTAGACCAGATTGTACATGTCAAAGGCGCCTACCATGACCAAGAGTCTGACTTAGGTAGAAATCCTCAGTACCAACACCTTCGTGAGACTGAAAGGCTAGCTCTAGGACGTTGATAACAACGTGTATGAAATTTGTATATTAAATGATGGATTGTATATATCCTTACGAATTGGACTTGTAATTGTAGTTTATATAATACTATTATGCTTGTAGTCGCGTTCGGAACGTTGGTCGCGGGGCGTTCGGCAACGCGGACACGGTTCGGAACGTTGGTCGCGGGGCGTTCGGCAACGCGAACGCTGGATGAAATACGCGGAAATAAACAGTTCTGGTCGAATTTGAATTGTAAATTTGAATTTTTTTGCGGGAAAACGTACTGTAGGGGCGGTTCTAGATTGAACCGCCCCTACAAACAGGTATTATAGAGGCGGCTGGCACTACAGCCGCCCCTACAAATCGATTTATAGGGCCGGTTGGTGATTGAGCCGCCCCTACAAATCAATTTGTAGGGGCAGTTCGTAATACCAGCCGCCCCTACAAATAGATTTGTAGGGGCGGCCTGGGAACCGCCCCTATAAATACATGATTTGTAGAGACGGTTCGGTAGGGACGGCTGGCCAAACCGCTCCTACAAAGAGTTACCAGCCACCCCTAAAAATGCTTTTTGTAGTAGTGAAAATTTATCAGCTGCAACTTGGCTCTGGGCCCTGGGGCGAGTCTCCTTCTGGTGGCCTTTGGTGAACTGCTGAAGCCGCCCGTCCATGCATTTGATATCGTGGCCTTCTGGTGGTGCTGAAGTCGCAGTTGTGAAAAAAAGGCAAAGTCTCGTTGGTTGGCTGGACATACGAGGTGCCTGTTCATGCTCGAATTCACATCCACGTCTCTGAAAGAGAAACGTAGTCTTCGTGTTGAGTGGGACTACCAGTCAGCGCGTGTTTAGTTCTAGGAAGTTGGAATTTGGGGTTACTGTAACACTTTCGTTTTTATTTGATAATTAGTGTTCAATCATGGACTAATTAGGCTCAAAATGTTCGTCTCACAATTTCCCATCAAACTGTGCAATTAGTTTATTTTCGTCTACATTTAATGCTCCATGCATGGGCCACAAGCTCCTTTGGCCTACAAACCACGTCCCTAGCCACGCGACACTTGCCCACGGCCACCATTGCCGACCCAGACCATATGAACGAACAACGTAGCTTATTGATGCGGTCGACCGCCCATGGCGACAGACATACGGCAATGGAGAGGTGCACCGGGATGGCGGAGAGCGTCGCCTGTGTCAACGCCACCCTGCCCGCAGTGTTCATGAGCTGGCCCTTCCATAGTGGAATACGCGCCGCGACGGTGTCAATGAGGAACTGTTCCTCAGTCCGGCGCAGCCTGCGAGTAGAGATGGGGATGCCCAAGTATTTGCACGGAAAGGCTCCGATTGTGCAGGACTGCAAGTTTGCCACTAGCTGCAACTCCTCCAGTGAACAGGCAATCGGGTTGGCGACACACTTGCCCAAGTTAGTGTACAAACCCGACGCATCGCCGAAGATCTGCAATATGGTTTTGATGGCGACGATGTCGTTCAACCCTGGCTTAATGAACACGACGACGTCGTCCGCGTATAGCGACACCCTTGTGCGCACCGCAGCGCACCGGAGAGGTGAGAAGAAGGACTGGGACTCAGCCCACTGTATGAGTCCACCAAGCACCTCCATAGCTAGGACGAACAACATCGGTGATAGGGGGTCGCCTTGCCGCAAGCCTCGAGCATGTCTGATGCGGTTGCCCTGTCTGCCGTTGAGGAGGACTCTGGTGCTCGCTGATCCAAGGATGATGGACATCCAATTCCTCCACCGCTGACTGAAGCCGAGCCGCTGTAGGACCTCCAGAAGGAAAGGCCAGCAGATGGAATCGAAGGCTTTGGCGATATCGATCTTCAGAAGGATGCAACTTTGCTTCTTGTGGTGCAAGGCCTTGCAGGTCAGTTGAACGGCTCTGAAAGTATCATGTATGGACCGTCCCTGGATGAATGCGCTCTAACATGGATGCACCAGATCATTGAGCACAAGAGCTAGCCGACGGGCAAGGCATTTGGCAATAAGCTTCCCAAAGCTGTGCATTAGGCTGATCGGGCGGTAGTCACCGATCGCCTGTGCTGCATTCTTCTTTTTTAGGAGGACCATGAAGGCATCATTGATCAAATGGAAGCTGCGCCGGTCCAGCGACCAGAACGCGTTGAAAGCGTTTAGGACGTCCTGTTTGATGATCGGCCAGGCAAGTTTGTAGAACATCCCGGTGAAGCCATCTGGCCCCGGAGCTTTGTCCGACGGCAACTCCTTGATGGTCGCCCAGATCTCGAACTCTGAGAAGTAGACATCCAGCATGGATAAGTCGTGCTGGACGATATCCAGGCCGTCGAAGTTCACATTGCCCGATCGTTGGAATGGAGTGCCGAGCAGGCCGCTGTAGTGTTCATACAGTGCATCCGCCATCTACTCACTGAGGACAAGGTCGTTCCCCTGGACCGTGAGCGAGGCGATGTGGTTCTTTCGACTGCGGTGGCAAGCCTGAAGATGGAAGAACCTCGTGTTTGCGTCCCCCTCGGCAAGGAACATCAACCTGGATTGTTGCCTGGCGATTGTTCTTAAGAGGGAAGCAAGTCCAAGGCATTTGCATTTCATGTCCTTTCTCAGCGCACTTTCCTCAGTCAATAGTGGTCTACGGTCCTGCGCGCATTCCAAACGCAAGATGATCTCGCGTGCAATGGCAAGCTGCAGGCGGACGCTCCTGATATTGCGCATACTCCAACTTTTTAGCGTGCGCGCGACGTTCCTGAGTTTGTAGTCCATGATACAGAACGCGTCCGCACGAAGCAAGGTTTGTTGCCATGCCGAGGCGACAACGTCTAGGAACCCTGGCAGCTTCGTCTAGAAGGACCGGAAGCAGAAGCGTTTGTGCACCCAGGGAACGACATCCATGCGCAGCAGTAACGGCGCGTGGTCGGAGCAGTCCGACGAGAGCGCACGCATGTGGTGGTTTGGGTACCATTCCAACCAGTCCACCGAAGCGAAAGCGCGGTCAATGCGCTCGAGCGTTGGGTGCTGGCGCTCGTTAGTCCACGTGAACAGGCGGCCGTTTAGCTGTATCTCCTCGACCGCGACCGCAACAAGAAAACAGCCGAAGCGGTGCATACACCGTCGATCCAGCCGGTCGTTGTTCTTATCCGCCGCGCGGTAGATCATGTTGAAGTCCCCGCAAACTAGCCAGGGACCCAGTAGCGATGAGCGGAGAGCCGCGAGCTCGTTAAGAAAAGCCTGCTGGGCATTAGCCTCCAGCGGCCCATAGACGACGGTGATCCACCAGGCCAACCTTGAATCACAGCGACTGGTGATTTTGGCAGTTACCGAATGTGACTGCAGGGACACCTGCGACGCCGACCAGGCGTCCGTCCTCCAGCCGAGGAGCACTCCACCGGCGCTATTTACAGCAGGCAAGTAGGCATACTCAAACGATGTTCCTAGGCATTCAGAAGCAAGTTGGTTGGATACATTGGAGAGCTTTGTCTCCTGCAAGCAAACAAGCGAGACCCTTTCCTAGACGATGAAGTCCCTAACGACGCAGCGCCGTGCACGACCATTGAGGCCACGGACATTCCAAACTAACATGTTTTCATTCGACATTGACAACATTTGGCGACAAGGATGCAGAGGTTGGCTAGACCTCAAGCTCAACCCCCTCGGCAAGCTGAATTCCGTTGATCGCACAATCGGCCGGGAACAGCATGTTGATCACCTCCCGCTTGGACTCCGATAGGGGTTCGCCGAACAGGGCAAGGTACTCGTCGAAAGCGCCGTCCGGTCCAGATTGTGCCTGCTGCAGCGGGCGTACCCCCACTTGGCCATCAACACATTCTGTGCCTGCACCGTTGGATTAGGCGCCCTGCATTTGCTCTTGGCCGCAAGTCTGCCGCTCCGGCGTGGCGGTGAGAGCGCCGTGTCCCGCACACGGCTTATGAGTCGAGCATATGCGAGACCTGATTGATGTTTGGTGTTTGGTCGCATTTTCCGTCCCAGTCAAGCGAGATCGGAATTGAATGCGGCAGGCTCTTCATACCAACCTGGTCCATGCTCGACAAACAGCATATGACTCGAGTATACTCCTATGTGAGACCTGATGCCACTCGATTCATCGTCTAGGATGTTCACAGGACATCTAGTCAAAAGAAATGTGTTTATTGAGGCGACGCAAATTGTGTAGCTGTTGTGTTTTGATTTTAAGTTACTTTGTATATATACCACGCATTTTTCATTTACAAAGATGCATGCGAGCTGGGTTTGGAGCTATTCTATCTTTTTATTTTTCCGAACAGAAGACGATTATAGTAGACATGGATCATGACGATCATGATGCACCGTTGCACCTTCGGATTACTATGAATTTGGACATGTGCTTCACTTTGCAGATACAACTACGAAACATTGATATAGCTACAAACTCCAAAACATATTAGCAGATACAACTACGAAACATTGATATAGCTACAAAAACAAATTTTAAAAAAGAACTATTAGCAGATCAACAGAGCACCTAAATATGATAAAGATTCCTAAATACATTTAAGCTGATAGAAACTGAATATGATAAAGGTCCGTAAATACATTTAAGCTGATAAGAAAGTGATAGATTAATGTTGAGTTCAGTTATTTGGACATGTGGTTCAGTAGTTCACTTTGCCTAATATACATGTCCATTCCATATTATAAATGTTGAGCTCTCCTTTTTTTAAGGTGTCCAGTTGTACTACTAGCAGCAGGAGAGAAACAAAAATCGGTTGCTAAATAAAATGCCCTTTCCGCGCGCTCTCAGCAGCTGGTGGGAACAGGGGAGTTGGTGAAAATGTCATACATGACTAAATGAAATGTTTCTCAAAGCAGCCATCCTTGATAGCAGTAACCTAATCAATCGGCGATTCCACGGCACAAGGAAAACTCAGCCATACCTGCCTCCACATCTAAGACCAATCCGGTCTATGGGAACCACCGAGCATCGATGGAATTGGGATCAGATCAGATGGGGAGTGGATGTACCTTTGGATGGGAGCTCCACCGCTAGGGAGTCGCAGAGTCGATTCTTGTCGTCTCTCCTTGTCGATTTCTGCTCTCTTCTTCAGCAATCGCCGAGCATCGAGCCGCCGCCCGCGCCGCTGCCGCCAGGGCGTCGCCCTCTCCCACACGAAGTCACGGTAGAAAAATTGGGGTTCTAATATATCAAAGCAGGTTACTTTGGCCGTCAGAACCACGTGCCACGTCACCCTGATCGCCTCCGGCCGTCGGATCTTCAATCGTGTGGCCATAAATGCTTGAAGCGGATTCGGACGAAAACGGCTTCTGCTGCTCCTTCTTCTCTCCCACCGGCTTCTCATCTTCCTCAATGTTAATTGGCTTCTCCTTCGAAGCCAGGCCACTAAATATATAACAACCGCTTTCGATTCTTCTTCCAGGCACTAAATATATAACAGCCGCTTCTCCTTCTTGCAGGAGCCTTATATGTAAATGTTACAGACATACTCTTACATGTTGCATGATTTCAGCAATCAGGTGGGAGGGGAGATTCTTTTTATGTCCTCCGGTGGGGTTCGTATTTATAGAAACATCATTAAGAGCTACTAATGGGTCCCGGTGAGATTTGTATTTACAAAAATACCACTAAAAGCTACAAATAGCCCCTTGGCTATGTAATTGGACCCTAAACATGATGGTGGGGTTCCCAACATATAAATACCCCCTAGCACTAGCCCCTCAGCTATTTGGTTTTGATCGAAAGTACAAGACCTAATAGCTTAATACAACAAAGCATGGCCCAATTCCAACCTAGACTCGGCACACAACTTTCATCTTTTCGTATCTCTAGTTAGCTTTCGACATGTCTTCGGCCACCTTCGCTCTAACCTCAAAGATACTATCCTTAGCAGCTTGCTCCTTTGACCTTGAGCCCTTGGTACCCTGTTTTCGCGAGTCAGCTTTTGTCGAAGACATTGATGTAGCTAAAGCGGGCGAAGCTGTCGACGCAAGCGAAGTAATATGTAGATGACCACGACATGTCTTCAAGCTTTCACTCACAGGTGCCAGGCAAGGCTTTTGTCTTCAGACGGATTGGTTATCCAATGCGCTCCTCACCCAACCCCTCTTGGCTAGTGCTTGTGCGTTAGATTAGTTTGGCACCAACCCCTCACACCTTTTCGGGCGAAGGACGAATGGTCGTGAAATGAGCCCCTTGGCGCAAGCTTTCAGATTAGTTTGGCGCTAACTCCTCATGCTATTTCGGGTGAGGGGTGAAGAGTCGCAAAATGAGCCCCTGGGTGCGAGCTTTCAGATTAGTTTGGCGTCAACTCCGCACACTATTTCGGATGAGGGGTGAAGGGTCGCGAAATGAGCCCCTGGGTGCAAGCTTACAGACTAGTTTGGCGCCAACTCCACACACTATTTCGGATGAGGGGTGAAAGGTCACAAAATGAGCCCCTCAGCGCTAGCTTTCAGATTAGTTTGGCACCAACCAATCACACCTTTCCGGTTGAGGGGCGAAGGGTCGCTAAATGAGCCCCTCGGTGCTAGCTTTCAGGTTAGTTTGGTGCCAACCCCTCACACCTTTTCAGGTAGGGGGCGAAAGGTCACCAAATGAGCCACGCCAGCGCTTTTTGGTAATGCAAGGTCACTGGGCTTCTTTCGTATCAGTGTGCTTCATTTGTGCGTATTTTTTACAACACGAAAACATTGAGCTTTTATCACATCCTTGTGTACACAGGGATAAAAAAGGACGCACACAACGATCTATGACTGCTGATATTTTGATCACATCAAATATGTTTTTGCCGATATTGGGGAGCCTTATGATGCTAGGCGCCCCTTTCGGCTCATGCGAAATGCCCATACGGTGCTTGGATGTTATAAATGAATGCCATGATGCTAGTGTATTCACACATATATAAAAAAATGAGAAAACGTTTTCCTTTAGCTTTGCCCTCGTATAGGTGGACATATAGTTAATGTCGCTGACAACGAAACCCTTTGCTGGGGTGTTGGCAAAAGCTTAGGGCTTGTTCAAATCTAGGGTGTAAAATTTTAGGGTGTCACATCAGGTGTCACATATAGGGTGTTCGGATACTAATAAAAAAGCAAATTACAGAATCCGTCAGTGATCCGCGAGGCGAATTTATTATGCCTAATTAATCCATCGTTAGCTTATGTGTTACTGTAGCACCACATTGTCAAATCTTGGACTAATTAGGCTTAAAAGATTTGTCTCGTAAATTAGTCGCAAACTGTGCAATTAGTTATTTTTTAGTCTATATTTAATACTTCATGTATATGTCAAACATTTGATGGGATATGGAGTAAACTTTAGGGGAGGAACTAAATAAAACCTTAGTTGATCACCCTGGTGCTGACTACAAAATTAATTAGAACAAAGTTTATGAAACATAGCTATACATTTTCCTTTTATTGTACATGAGTTGTTTTCGGAGATTTTGAATGTTCATGTCTCCGGAAAGGATGCGAGTCTTAACTTTTTGCATGAAACGAGTCACTGAGGCGACCGAAATGTTAACACCAATTTTAATTGCTCAGTCAATTATTACCTCAAGCAGCTTTCGCTTAGCCTAAGCGGCTGGTCGGGAATAATTATATTTTGCATTCTATATAATGTTAAAAACAACAACCGTTTTGACTAGTGATTTGAATCAACTATACTATTTGCTTTTCTACTTTATAGAGTAGTATAGTGCTCGTGCTAACGCTACGGCTTCATTTCAGAAGTGTACATAAAAACAACCAAACAACGATTTTTTTCTAGAGTTCAACTTTCACACAATTGTATATGACCATGTATATACAATCCGGGAAACACTTACACGTAACAAGGTATAATAAAGTTATTTCTCGTATTAACCATATAATTTACAATCTGCCTAAGTCCTTAAACATGTCTTAAGGGTCTTCATGGCCACTTCATGCAAACTTCATCCTAAATAATCAATGATGCCATACCAAGCTTCTTAAAGTAGATATAGCTTCTTAAAGTAACTCTATAATTCACTTCTGATAAATGAAAGAAAAAATTATATTTGATCTTTTTTAAAATTAAATAGTAGATATAGTCGTAAATATATGTGCGCAACCACGATGGATATTTATCTGGTTGTTCCTCGGTTTCTCCTCTTTCCCATCCCGTTTTTCTTTCTTCAGATGATTTTCGGGTATTAGAAAGCTAACTAATGAAAATTATTAGACAAAAGAAAAAAGGCATTTCTTCTTGGCATAATCAACTGATTTATCAAGTAAGTTTTAAGTACTCCATCTGTTTTAAATTGTAAGTCATTTCAGCTTTTCTAGATACATACTCCATCCATTTCAAATTATAAGTCGCTTTGACTTTTTTGGTTCATCCATTTTGCTATGTATCTAGACATATTATTATATCTAGATGCATAACAAAATGGATGTACCAAAAAATTCAAAGCGACTTATAATTTGGAATGGAGAAAGTAGTTTTTAGTATGCATATAGACATAATGTATATTTAGGTGTATAGCAAAAGCTATATATCTAAAAATTAGAACAAAACTAATTGTCTCTAGCTTGCATGTTCTATTTCATAATGGCCTTTTATTTTCATAATCACGTGTCAAGTCGGTTCGTTCATTTTGTAAACTCAGTCGGAGCGTGTAGTGTGTTACTTTTGTAACACAGTGGTCTAACTCATCTCTTTGGAGAAAGAAACCAGATATTTCTTCTATTTTTTTAAAAAAAAATAGGCAAAACGAAATGTGCTAAACCTCTTCATCGATCTCCTCTCTGTGGGCCCGGACTATAAGTGACATGTTTTGCTTCCTTGTCCAGGGTGCCGCCGTTGGTATTTTATGAGAAGAAAGGGGTATACCTTTCCAGGTTTAGCCACGCTGCAGACGCTCCACTGCTCCTACTGACGCGTGGAGTCACCAAACCAGGTCCCACGTGTTCTTGACGAAAACATGCGAGTGGGTATGTTGGCAGGTCTGTCGCCATTCCTTATTGACGCAATACTAGAACGACACAGAGAGTTTTGGAAGGGGCACGTCAGATGGGGCCTGGTCGGCGTGGGTTTTTCCATTATAATGACAATTCTGGAAAATTGCCTTGATCGGAGTTACGGATCCCTCCTTCCTATTTGCCTTAATTGACTTCCATATTTGCCTTGATTGACTTTCATTAGTTTCTATTTTACCGTAGCCTGCGGGATGTGTGAGGCGTGCGTTGAAGCCTAGGTGGAGGAGATCCAAATAACGTTGGCCATCAGATCAAGTTGAAGCCTGTGAGAAAGGATTAGGAGCCATAAATTTTAATGATACGGTAATCTGGATACAATTTCGTTGGTGCACAATGGTTGTAGTCGCTCAGCGAAGGACTTTTTTTAGAAGACCTAGTATAATTTTGATTGGTCAGAAATAAATTTTGAGGAATAATTCTTTCGCCCTCCCAAACAGAAGTAGCGAGCGATGCACTTTGGTGTTCGCTCAAGACTTGGGACCATTTATTTCGGCTTGCTAGTATCCTGAGGATGCACTTGGCAAAAGGATATGGCCCACCATACTCATCTGCCAAAAGCAAGCTACTCCATCTTACCTTTTGTTGTGTTCGTCTTACCTTTCGCTCTGTGGTTTCTTGGAACTTTTTAGAATGGTGAAGTATTTTTAGCCCATAGACTTTCACTACTACAGGAATCAATTTGCGCAGCGTGGCCAAATGGGCTCCGTGGTAGGCACCTCTTTTGCCCGCCACGGTTAACCGGTGGCCAGCCAGCGAGGCGGGCCACCGAGGCGCCCGCTGTGGGAAAAGGGCTTACCGCGGCGGGCCAC
Source organism: Miscanthus floridulus (assembly GCF_019320115.1). Classification (NCBI taxonomy): domain Eukaryota; kingdom Viridiplantae; phylum Streptophyta; class Magnoliopsida; order Poales; family Poaceae; genus Miscanthus; species Miscanthus floridulus. Next base: position 120,062,132 of record NC_089582.1, on the reverse strand, counting down.
CTTACTTGCCCGCCGCAGGAAATCGTTATTTACTGCGGCGGGCGGTATGAATCGTCCGCCGCGGTTAATACAATTTACTGTGGCGGGCTCTTTAAACTGCCCGCCGCGGTAAAGAGTTGATTTACCGAGGCGGGCGCTTTATCTTGCCCGCCGCGGTAAAGCCTATTTTCCGCGGCGGGCATATTATAAGGTCCGCCACGGTAAAAGGCCGAGGCCCAGTTGGCCCAGCAAGGCCCGATTTCTGCCATTGAGTATAAAAGCTAGAGCTAGGGTTTGGGACTCTCATCTCACTCTTTCTCTCGTTCTCATCTCCCTCCCCGCAGCCCAGGTCCTCTTCTCTCACTCCCCCTCCCCATCCCCCTCCCCTCCACTCTCTCACTGCTCCTCCGCCCCATCCCCCGCAGGAGCGGTGCAGAGGAGGTCGCGTCGGCGTGTGGCAACGAGGAGGCCGCGGTGGAGCAGGCGGTTGCGGTGCGGCGCGCGACGGCCGGCCGGGCGACGGCGCGCACGGGGCCGCGACAGCTGGGCGCGACGGCCGGCCAAGGCTGGATCGAGGTCTCCCAGCGACGGATCGAGGCTCCCGGCGGCGGATCGACGACGACAGCCTCCTCCAAGGCCGGATCGAGGTGTCCCGGCGACGGATCGAGGCTCCCGACGGCGGATCAAGGCGTCCCGGCGCCGGATCGATGACGACAGCCTCCTCCATGGCCTCACGGCGGATCCAGCGCCCTCGTCGTCCACGGCGCGGGTCCGGCCTCCTCTTCGTCCACGGCCGCGGTCCGATCGATCTGCGCTCCCTGGCCGTAGATCCGGCGAGGTCGTCCTCCCTGGCCTCGGATCCAGCGAGGATGACCTCTCTGGCGGCGGATACGGCGAGGAGGAGACCTCGGCGGCGGATCCAGCGAGGTGCGGTGGCGCTGGTATTGGGCTGAGAACAGGCTCGTCGGTGGGCTCGAGAATGGGCTCGTCGATGGGCTCCTGGTTTTTTTTTTGTTTTTTTAAACTATTAACCGCGGTGGGCATCCTAAAGAGCCCGCCGCGGGAAATCGATTAACCGCAGCGGGCAAAGCGGCCCGCCGCGGGGAGGCCATGATTTACCGTGACCTTTCGGCGGTGGCGGACGCATTTGCCCGCTGCGGGAAAGCCAATTCGTCCGCCGCGAAAAACGTTTCTGTAGTAGTGTTTGGAGGTTGCGGAAACGGTCTGAGATCTTGTGCGAAAATCCGCTTACGCAACCTCTTTGTTGTGGGTGGAGCTGTCGATATTGAAGTTTTGACGCATGTCGAGGCTTGTTTCGACGCTCGAGTCGGAGACTGCTTGCCTTGGGAAGAAATACGGAAATTGGAGTTTAAAGGGGTACAAAGGATCGGCTCGTTAAAAAAAAAACTCACACCTTTTGTCCATAGCGAGTCTCAGGTGGGCGAATGGACATTTCTACACGTATGAGTCAGGCACGTGACCAAACGCGGTGAAAGGTTGCTATACAGAGACGGCGAAGCAGTGTTCACGTGGCTTGGCCCGTGAAAGACATTGCTCGCTCCTCTAGTATTCACATGTTGTGCCAAAAGGTAACAATATACTCCTTCCGTTTCTAATTATAAGACGTTTTAAAATACGTTGCATATGCACAACATATACGCTATATCTACGTACATTTGGGACATATTTAGTATCACGCCTTGTTTAGTTGCACCCCAAAGTCTTAAAAGTTGCTACAGTACCTGTCACATCGAATGTTTATGGCTCGTGCATGGAGTATTAAATGTAGACGAAAAGAAAAACTAATTGCACAGTTGGGTGGGAAATTACGAGACGAACGTTTTAAGCCTAATTAGTCAATGTTTGGACACTATTTGCCAAATAAAAACGAATGTGCTACAGTAACCCCAAATTCTAAATTTCGCGAACTAAACAAGGGCTCAGTTAAGACGAGCACTCTAGGCGGCCTGGACGAGCAGTCTGCTCGGCTGGTGGCCCCGCGGCCTGGTGGCCCCGCGGCCTGGGCGAGCAGTCCTGGGGCGAGAGCTGTGCTCGGCAGCTTAGGCCTGGCGAATAGCCATGGGCTGGCGAGCACTATGCTCAGCAGCTCGGGCTGGCGAGCAGACCTGGCGTACAGCCCTGGGCGGCGGCCTATAGGACCGGCCGAAAAGCAATTAAAACTTTATGAGTTTACAAGCGAACCTTCGTTTCTATCCCTCCGAGACTACGATCTTTCCAGAGCTCACCCTTTTTTAAGCCAAATATTTTATCAACGAAAAGATAATCTATTTCGCCATGCGAAAAGAAGAAGCTTACATCACCAAGCGAAAGGGCGGCGGCAGGTTTATGTGTTCTCTGTTCGACTGACCCGAGTTTGTGCGAAGCCAGACGAAAATCTGGAGCTGCATATACGCGAACGCTGATTGGATCGGCTACCGGAACATCACACCTTACCGTTGACTACGTAATGTATAATTTATCTTCTGTGCGATTCCATAACATTCACGCACCGCTGACAACTTTACATTCGTTGTGTATTTACCTGTTTTACATTTGTGCAGATGTAGCTCAAGCAAGCGAGAAGCAACTACAATGTTTTGGCCGTTGATCGATCGGGCAGTTAGGAAGCGAGCATAGCTCGACTGGTTGGGTGAGAGGCATGGTAATGCACTAAACCACTTAGGTTCAAGTCCCATCTTGACTGAATTTAGATGCCTATTTTCTTTTCTCAATGAAAAAAACCCCACCTAGTTCCTCCTAGACTAGATCTCTTTTTTCATTGATCGGACAGTTTGGGCAACCTTCACCATTGTGCTTCGGCTACGTATATTCTTGGCCACTTAAAATCACATAGCTCTTTTAGTTTAATAGCATTGTATACATGGAGATCGAAAAGAATGCATGCGGAAATCTGGTGCCGCCGACTACTTTTGATCTCGTTGAATATGCTTTTGCCGATATCAGGGGCCATAGGATACTAGAGTGCCCCATTTAGCTCATGCGGAATGCTTATGCGGTGAACGGTGCATGTGACGGATGCATTCGCACATAAAAAAAATGGAAAAGCATTTTTATTAAGCTTTGCCCTCACATATCTATGGAGGGTCGAAGTCTTAAGCCCTTAACCTTTTTATTTAGCTTTGCCCTCACATACTTTTAGAGGGTCGAAGTCTTAGACCCTTAGGCTTTTTACTTGGCTTTGCCCTCATGTATTTTTGGATGAGCCCGTAGGCTTTTCATTTAGCTTCACCCTCACGCATTTTTGGAGTGTCGAAGTCTTGAGCCTTGGACTTTTCGTTTAGCTTCGCCCTCGCGTATTTTTGGAGGATCAAAGTCGTGAGCCCTTAGCCTTTTCTTTTAGCTTCGTCCTCGTGTATTTTTAGAGGGTCGAAGTCTTAAGCCCTTTTGCTTTGTCCTCTCGTATTTTTGGAAGGACGAAGACTTTAGCCTTTAGGCTTTTAATCTGCTTTGCCATCGTATTTTTTGGAGGGCCGAGGTCTTGTGTATGCAAGTATATGGCAAACGTCTAGAAAATAATTATTATTTGCGGGCACATAGAAATTAAGAAATTATGCCCTTGCGAGTACGTAGGAATTAAAAAATTATGCGTATGGACACCGAAAGCAGCCAGTAGCCTTGCAAAAGCACCATCGGCGAATTATGTGAGCTCAGGACCTTGGGTTTCTAAAGACGAAACGATAATATAAGAATATGCAAATAATAAGTCGGTTGTATGCGATTTGCACTGACTGGTGCTAGTTTCATTGATCCGAATACACCTTGGGAATGAACACCCACGGGCTAACCAGCTCCCTGGGAGTGTAGCTGCTTTTCGCATGATTTGGACGCGACATGGGCCTGTTTGGTTCTTCATGTCTTCATGAGATCTGTGCATAAAAGCTAATACGAAAACAGAGAAACAATACAAGTTAAAGTGCTTACCCATGGGGTACGTACATAAATAAGTACTTAACGAGAAATTACAGAAATCGGAACGAAGCTATGAAATACTGAAAGTTTGACAGTTCATTTGAACAGGCGAACACCCGAAATGATCCAGGCTGAGATAGAGATCGAAAAAGAAGATGATGTGCCTTCGCAGAAACATGTTAAGACTTCAAGTGTAAAAGAAACAACTCGCTGTATTCAACGTAGAAACATGGAAACAGACCTTTATTGAGAGCGCTCGGAGCTCAAGTGGTGGCTCTTTTTTCTTTTGCGAATTAAAAACGAAATTTCAGATTTGTGCTAGTATTAGATGTATATATAACTGGTTCCATATGGGGAACCACGTGCAAGGCTGTTGCACGACAACACCGCGTGGTGCTTTCTACTCACTCCGTCCTTAAAAAAAAAGATACAATTCTAGTTTTGAAGTACCTAGACAAACACTTGTTCAAAATTAAAGCTAGAATTGCGTTTTTTGTTTTTTTTTTGAACGGAGGGAGTAGTTTCGCGGCTTCACACGACACGGCGACACTCACGCTGACCTCCGTCCATCAGGAGCTTAACGTGGTGTGACTGGGACTTCTGTCTGTGTGTGACTGTGTGAGACAGGGAGAGGGATCGACGTTGTGCGCCGCGCGTCGGCCATGCTGGGTGATTAGACCGAGCCACCGAGGTGGCTGGACGATGGGCGTCGTACGCCTTCGTGGCGCCGCACACATACAGACAAGGCTGTTTTGGAGCCCTGGAAACTCAACGGAGAAGCAAGGCGGCGCCACCGTCAGCTTCGTACGACTTTTGTCGTTTACGTAGAACACGTCCTCTGGACTCCTCTCATCTTCGAGGTGGCCACTTGGATTATCTATACTGGTGCCTCTAGTAAGTCACTCGCTGGCGACCGTGGTAGGTATGGTACGCGGAAGTCGATCGAGCGCCCGGTGTGTGTGTGTGTGTGTCTGCGTCCAACTACCCTACGGTTTGCATTGGATAAACCTTAAACCACACGAACTAATCACATGTCAAGCGGTTCGAGCTTAGCAGCCTATGTGGCAACTCTACAAGTACGTACATGCACCATGCTGCTGACATATATTACGTACGTGCACAAAAAACAAATGGACTGAGATTTACTACCTCTATTTTTATATATGTCGTATTAGCTTTATTTTAAGTCAGACATTTGGTAATTTAGCAATAATTTTAAAAAATATGTGTATAGTTTCATAACGTGTGAATCATATATTATAAAAGTATTTTTCATGGTGAACCTAAAAATGTAAATTTATGTTGTTAACCTTACAATATTTTTAAAAGTTGATGATCAAAGATAGAAATATTTAGCTTAGGACAAAAAATAATATAATATGTAAAAAATGGAGTAGATGAAAAAGCTAGATATACATGGAGTAGAGAGAGCTTATAGAATATTGGTCTACGTAAGTTTAATAGTAGCAAAAAAAGAAGCGAAAATCTATCTGTGATTACCACTGTTTTATTGAGAAGGATGGTCCGTATTATTGGCATTGTTAAATTAAACCATAATTTTTTTTTTTGCGAATTACACAGGTACAGACACAGATGCTCAACATATACGCACACTTACCCATATGAATACACGTACGCAAAACATACCCCTATGAGCACCTCCGAAAGACTGTATCGGCACATCTCAAGATTGACGAAGTCACCACAGGCGCCCCGCTGTCGACGGGAATGTTGCCTACCACTGAAAGCACAACGCCGAGAAAAATATGAGTCGAGGATTTGAACCCGGCCAGGTGGGCAGGTTCCACCACAAGAAACTTAACAAAGTGAGCTAGGCTTAGTTCTACATACCCCAAAACTCATGAAACCATGCACATGCACCTCAAAAACTAAACAACTCGGTGAAGAAGAAGGTGAAACAGAAACTCGATCGACCATAACTACTGCTAGGTTAACGACGACGCCTTTAGGGTGCGCCGCAACCAAATAATCACCGACCCTGAAGATTCTCCACCAACCGCAGCTCTCCTGATTCGTCTTGTCGCATGCATGCGACGGCTGCATGCAGTCCGTCTCCGTCCGATCCTACTCCATGGAGTAGCAGCACTGCTTGAATGCCTCCAGGTTGTGCTCGAACACCGGCACGAAGGCGTCCACGCTGCCGTCGCCGATGTAGGACGGCACCAGGAACAGCATCCCCTCCGTGGGGAAGTAGGACGGCATGAAGTAGCTCGGGCTGCCGGTGCCGAAGTCCAGCTCGTAGAACGGGAACGTCAGCCAGCTGTCCACCTCCACGTTCGGGCACAGCACGTCCTTGCAGATGGCGCTGGGCGCCAGCCCCTCTTTCTCCGCGGCGCCCGACGTCGCGAAGTCGACGAACGACCTGAAGTAGCTGCCGTCCACGCGCGCCACCTCGTCGTGGATCACCTGCGCCGCGTGCTTCAGCGGCCGCCCCAGCAGGTCCACCACCGTCGCGGTCGGGAACGCCCAGAGGACCAGGTTGCCGAAGTACTTGGCGGGGAGGCCGAGGCGGTGACGCCCGTCCACGGACAGTCGGATCTGCGAGGTCTCGTCGGGGCTCAGCCCGCGGGCGCGCGTCATGGTGCGCCACAGGTGCGCCAGGATGGTCTCGAACCGGCTGAACGGCCGGCCGCCGCCTTCCGACGCCCTGGCGCGGAGCCCCGCGATGAAGTCCTTGGTGAAGTGCGCCTTGTGGATCACGATGTTCTCCACCACGCCGCCATCGCCGCCGTGGCCGTGCTTCTCGGCGGGCGACGACGGCCGGTACCACTCCCTGCTGCGGTGGTCGAAGTCGACGCGGGGCGTGGCGCGCGGCTTGAAGAGCCCCGCCTGGTGGTGCACGGGGGGTAGCCCCGTGGGGAGGCCCCTGGTGGCGCGTCCCCACGCCACGAGGAAGTTGCTGGTGGCGTGGCCGTCGGCCACGACGTGGTTGGACGTGAACCCGACGGCGAGGGAGCCGCACCGGAACCGGGTCAGCTGCAGGAGCACCACCTCCTGGAGCTCCTCCTCCTCCAGGTCCGGGTGCAGCCGGAGCAGCTCCGGGGTGGGCTTGGCGGGCGCCATGTCCACGAGGTCGGCGTCCACGGTCGCCTCCACGAAGCGCGCGCCGCGGTCGTTGAGCAGCACCGCGGGCGTGCCGTCGGGGGCCTCGCCGATCTGCCCCGCGAACGCGCGGTACTCGGCCAGCACCGCGGCCAGGCCGTTCTCGATGGCAGCCGTGGACGGCGCCGGTGGCGGGAAGGCGTAGATGATGGCCATCTGCATCTTGTACGTGACCCTGTCGAAGATGGACAGGGGGATGTACTCATCCGCGCTGGCCGGCACCGGGGCTGCACCGGCATTGTAAGCGGGCTTGACGAGCTTGGAGCTCAGCACCTTAACCTCCATTGCTGTCGAAGTCGAACGTAACTAATGCTGGTGCGGTCGTTCTTTCGCGGATCGATCAAGCGCTTTGCAGCAATCCTTGTTGATTGCTTGCAATGCTTGGCGCCTTGGGGTGTACATTTTGCTGCACTCGTGCCGTGCGGTTTATATAGGAGTACCGAACGCGGGCTAAGAAATGGTTGGCGTGGGAGCGATGGCTCCCTCGCAGTAACTAATAATATTTTCGAACTTTGACGAACCGGCCGCTTCTCGATCGTTAATAACTTCTTCTGTGTTTGACAGTTCTAACAACGTGCATGCTGATGTAAGCATGTTCGCTTGAACTTATCACTACGTGAAAAACGGTTTGTAGCAATGGGATAAATTTTTTTATAGGGGCGGCTCGTGATGGAGCCGCCCCTACAGTAGCGTGCTCGGGAGCTCAGAGACCAGCCGCCCCTACAAATAGAACAACAGGGGCCGCCCCTACAAATAGGTCTGATTTGTAGGGACGGCTCACTCACCAGCCGCCCCCGGTGTTTCTATTTGTAGGGGCGGCTGGTGATTGAACCGTCCCTACAAATGCCCCGTGTATAATTACCTGCTATTTGTAGGGGCGGCTCAATCACCATCCGCCCCTACAAATGACCAACATATAAAAAAACTGCAGCACCTTCACTCACTCCAACCCGTGAAAGAAAGGTAGAGAGGCCTTGGGCACCTCCCAAAAATTGCTCTACTAAGGGGCAAGGTTTTGGTCTCAAATCCTTTGATGGAGAGGTTGTAGAAGGTAAGAAAATGCTATTCCACACCTTTTTTTGAAGTTTTAATGGTTGGTTAGTGAGTAATTAGAGTTTTGTTTTTCTCTCTCTTCTATGGTACTTGAGCTACTTATGAAGCAAATTAGACCTAAGTTTTGAATGTACTATGATAAATTAGGTAGGGGAACAAGATCATACCCTTATTTGGTCCATGTTTCTTGATTTTAGTGAACAATTAGTTAATTTTATGGATGTTTCATGTGCATGTAGATCTAGATCTAGGGTTTGTTTTTTTTATTAATTTTATTTTTGTAAATTTATGTTTAATGAAATTGGACTAGGGTTTGTATGAAAGATATTGGATAAAACATAATTGTTGCTAATTGTTGTCTTTGAAATTGTTTATTGTAATCAACAAATATGTATTTTAATTATTTATGGATAAATGGGCCATTAATTAATTTTCCTCTACCATGGTGTGTTTGTATACTTCATGTAATTATATTTGATTTATATTCATATATATCTGAAGTATATACAATTCTTCTCAAGTAATTATTAATTTGATTTATTTTTATATATATCTGAATAAGTAATCCTTTAATGTTTGTTTTGTTATTGTTGTAAAAGATAGAGTACATGAACTCTTGGATATATGGTTCGTTAAGGTTCAAGGCAGGTTTCCATGAAGAGGTGGATAAATTTATTGAAGCCGCAAAGAAGCATGCAACGACATTAACAGAGAATAAGGATATAATTATTTGTCCCTGTAAAGATTGTAAGAACCGTATGGCATGGACAGATGTGACTATCATCAGATCACATTTGATTATGTGAGGATTTGTTGAGGACTACACAGTATGGATTCATCATTGTGAAACAGTTATTGTTAACGACGAGGATGAGGAGGAATATGACGATGAAACCCTAGAATCCCTGTCCCAATATTCAGCAGAGCTTGATGCACGAATGAATTTTGAGTTTGGCAATGAACAAGGCGGCGATGCTAGTGGTTGGGATGATAACAACGAAGGTGGTGCCAATAATGATGGTAGAGCATGTGTCGGGGATGAAGATGATTTGGAGAACATGATTTGAGCCCTTGGACTAGAGATTTTATTAAATAGTCCAAAAGGTCTAGAAAATTTAGAAAGGGTGACAAAAGCATCGAATGAGACTGTGTATGGTGTTGAAAAGGGTTGTCCGACACATTTTTTTTCTACGTTTTGTGCTTGAGCTACTTATCCTGAAGGCTAAGTATAGCTGGTCAGACTGTAGTTTTAATGATCTATTGCATTTCTGGTCATGGGTGCTACCACAACCAAACTCAGTTCCCACCAACACATACCAAGCAAAGAAGGTCATAAGTCCATTGACAATGGGGGTTAAAAAATCCATGCATGCCCCAACCACTGTATATTTTTTCGTGGCGAAACGTTCAAGTCACTGGATAAATGTCCCCGGTGTGGGGCCAGCCGGTACAAGAACAATGACATTTATGGTGGGGACGAAGCCTCCACGGAAAAAAGAGGAATAAGAAGGGTACAAAAAAGGTGGTACAGGAATCTCAGCCTCTAGAGGACACTCCATTAGGCAACGATGCAAAGCAGAGAAGAATTCCTGCCTTGGTAATGTGGTACCTACCAGTGACCGACCGCTTGAGACATATCTTCCTAAACCCTAAATAAGCCACACTCATGACATGGTGGGATGATGAGCGCAAGGTGGATGATGATAATATTGCACACCCGACTGATTGTAGTCAGTGGCAAAGGTTCGATGAGAAGCATAAAGAATTCAACGATGACACAAGAATTGTACGATTTGGCTTGAGCACCGATGAAATAAATCCCTTCAATAAGAGGATGAGCAACCATAGCACTTGGCCAGTGATCTTGACCATGTACAATATCCCAACGTGGTTATGTCAGAAGAGAAAGTACCTTCTTCTCACTATTCTTATTTCTGACCCTAAACAACCTGGCATTGATATAGACGTGTTCCTTGAGCCTTTGATGCAAGAAATGGAGAGGCTATGGAGGCATGAGGAGCCGATGTACGATACATTCCAAAAGGAGGACTTCATATGTAAAGCAATAATATTTGTTACTACCAATGATTACCCCGCGCTATTTGCTTTGTCTAAACAGATCAAAGGGAAGACGGGATGCTTGGTTTGCTTGGATGGTACTACATGGATGTACCTAGATGCATCCAAGAAGATAGTTTACCTAAGGAACCGACGCTTCTTAAAGACAAGTCACAAGTACCGCAGCAAAATGTTCTTTAGATTTTATGACAACACCCTGGAGATTGAACCCCCTCCGGAGAGACATTATAATGGAGAACACATGTACAGAATGGTGAAAACATACGTGTCGTCTATAGAAAGAAGAATTCGGATGGGACGAACAGAGATAGAAGCACACCTCCTATCGAAGGCATACCTTTCAAGAAACAATCGATCTTCTTTCAGTACCTGCCTTATTGGCCAGACTTGGAGGTCCCCCATGCCATTGATGCTATGCACGTGCAGAAAAATGTCTTTGAGAGTCTCATTGCTACTTTTATGGACACAGGCAAGTCAAAGGATGGTCTAAAAGCACGGAAATACATGGTGCAGCTAAATGTGATGTCACAGTTTTACCCGGTACCTGAGGCTAATGAAAAATATACTCTGCTCACGGCGTGCTTCAACCTAACACCAGACGAGAAGAGAGCTATATGCACTTTCCTAAGGGGGGTCAAAGTTCCGACAGGGTTTTCAGCAAATGTGAAGAAGCTAGTGTCGATAAAGGACTTGTCAATAACACACTGCAAGGCTCACGATTGTTATGTGATGCTGATAGTGTTTCTATCTATTGCAATCAGGGCTATAAAGCTAGAGTTCTTGAAAATAGCCATCACCCGCATATGCTACTTCTTTTCGAAGATCTCACAGAAGATGATTGGCAAGCAAGAGCTGAGTGACCTACATGAATTTGTGGTGGAGACACAAAACCAACTAGAGATATGTTTACCTCCTGCTTTTTTTGATATAATGCTACATCTCATGATTCACATAGTTCATCAGATACAGGCGATGGGCCCTTGCTACTTGCATGAAATGTGGTCCTACGAGCGATTCATGTCGGTTCTAAGTTGATACGTGCATAATCGAGCATACCTAGAGGGCTCCATGATAGAGAGTTACAGTACTGAAGAAGTCATCGAGTGCTGTCAAGAGTACCTAAAAGTACAAAAAAGGATTGGTAAACCCAATTCTCGTCACAAGGGTAGGCTGGCAGGGAAGGGCACCAGTGGTAGAAAAGTGTTCATCGACCATGATTACAAAGAGGTGAGTCAGGCGCATTGCAGTGTCTTGTAGAGTACACAACTGATGCAACCGTACATTGATAAACACTTAGCTATTATTATGGCGGAGAGAAATGGTCGTTCGGATGATTGGGTCATGAAACAGCATAAGCAACAACTAACTACATGGTTGAAGGACCAAAACATACTGTCTAGAGAAACCATAGACTTTATTACCATTAGTAGATTGGCGGAGGGGCCATCGAGACAAGTGACATCTTGGAATGCTTATGACATCAATGGGTATACGTACTATACCCACGCAAAGGATAGTAAATATATGAACCAAAACAGCGACGTTCGAATAGAGGCTCTCGATGGATTGGGGCGAAAGATCCAATACTTTGGCATCATTAAAGAGATATGGAAACTTGACTTTGGAAATGATATAACGGCGGCCCTATTTCGATGCCGCTGGATCAAACAACACCAACTGAATGAGATCAGATTGAGAGTCCTGGACCTCGAGAATCTAGGCTACCAAGATAACCCTTGGGTGCTCGCTTCATGTGTTGCACAAGTTTTCTATATTCTGACCCACAAAGTAACCTCCCCCCGAAGAAGAAGACAAAGCACGTGGTTGCCTTCGGGAAACAACACATTATCGGAGTTGATGGCGTGGACAATGTTGAAGCTTACAATAACTACGATGAGATGCCACTATTCATAGACTTTTCTAAGAAGATCAGTGTTGTAGAAAAAATCTACCCAAAGACATATTACCATGGGAATAAAAAGGTGTCAAGGGAAAAGTCGTTGCAGCGGGCTAGCTAGTTGTTGAACATGGAGTGTTTGTGTAAGTGTGTATTTGTAAGACTTCATTTATGCATGCGTGTGAGACTATATATTTATGTATGTGTGTAAGACTATATATTTATGTATGTGTGTGAGACTATATTTATGCATGTGTGTGAGACTATCCTATACAACATCCAGATGAATCTATTTCAATATCCACTCTATTACTACTAAAACTTTATAAAATCACTTAACACTTTATGAAATGAAGAAATGACAAAAATAAAAGTAGGAGATAGTGATGTGTTCAATAACTTTTATATTCATCACCTTTACAGCTGAAATCATTTAGTGGATGAAAATCAGGTTTGAAGCTGTCATTTTCTGAAATTCAAAATTTGAACTATTCAAATTTTGTCAAATAAAAAGATAACCAAAATAAAAGTTGTAGATAGTGATGTGTTCAACAACTTTTATATTCATCACCTTTACAGCTGAAATCATTTAGTGATTGGAAATCAGATTTGAAGCTGTCATTTTCTAAAATTCAAAATTTGAATTGTTCAAAATTAGTGACAATGATAGATGACTAGAATGATAGAGCATGATTTTAGAAAATTTTAGGAAAAAAATCATCTCATTTGGAGTTAGTATGAGGAAGAAAAACTAGTTACAAGTTTCAGCCAGAGGTTAAAAAGAGAAATCACACTTGTTCATCATTGATCATCATGAACAGTTGTGATTTTTCTTTTTAATCTCTGGGTAAAATTTGTAACTAGTCTTTCTCCCTCATATTAACTCCAAATATGATAATTTTTTCCTAAAATTTTCTAAAATCATGCCCTATCAAGTTACTGTGTTGATTTGGTTATTCTTTTCATTTGACAATGTTTGAGCAATTTAAATTTTCAAATTTAAAAAAATAACAAGTTCTAACGAGATTTTCAACCATTAAATGATTTTAACTGAAAAAGTGATGAATACCAAAGTTGTATAACTCATCAAGATCTACAACTTTTATTTTGGTCATTTCTTCATCTGACAAAGTGATAGTAAATATTGTTCACAAATTAACTTGTCTCTCGTATAGTTCACGGAACTACAAGTCATATGTGAATTTGTGAACAATGTTTACTAATACTTTGGCACATGAAAAAGTGACCAAAATAAAAGTTGTAGATAGTGATGAGTTCAACAACTTTTATGTTCACGATTTTTATTGTTGAAATCATTTAAGGTTTCAAAATCTTGTTTGAAGTTGTTATTTATTGAAATTCAAAATTTCAACTGTTCAAATTTGGTCAAATAAAAAGATGATCAAAATAAAAGTTGTACATATTGATGAGTTCTACAACTTTGGTATTCATGAGTTATTCAGCAGAAACCATTTACTCTTTTAAAATATTGTTTCAAGTTGAAATTATTTGAATTTTAAATTTTGAATCGTTCAAACAAAGTCATATGACAAGATGACCAAAAATAAAAGTTGTATATGTTGATGAGATATACAACTTTTATGTTTACAACATTTTCATTTTAGGTCATTTAATATTCTAAAATTATAGTCGAAGTTTTAAAATTCAAATTTTTAAAATTCAAATTGTAGTCACATGACAAGATTGAGTTATGTTTACAACTTTTATGACTACAATTATTTATATATATATTTGTGCATATATAGAATAATACAAAATATTATATAAATTTACTTTAAGTTTTTGTGATATAAAAAATACATAATTAATAATTGAATAAAATAGAAAATATTTATAGGGGCGGCTAGATCAGGAACCGCCCCTAGAAATGCATTTGTAGGGGCGGCTGGATCAGGAACCGCCCCTACAAATCGTCCTGGGTATATAACCATGGGCGCTCGGGTGAACAAGTGTTGGGCGCTCTCTTCTTCCTCCCGCCGCCATCAGGCTGCCCAACTATTTCTCGCCGCCGCCACCGTCTCCGTGCCCTAGCCACCGCTCTCTCGCGCCGCTTCCTCTCACCTTCGTCGTCCTCCTGTGACAGCCTCCATCACTCACGACGCTTCCTCTCCCAAACACCGCGTTCCCCAAGCCGGCCGCCATGGCGGCTAGGGTTTACGCGAGAGCTCACAATCCGTGTGGCTGCCGCCGCCCCATCCTCGCCGGCCCTTGCACGCCCGGCCGTGCGCTCTGGTAGTCGTCCCCGCCACCGGCGGCGCCTCCTCTCCGACCTCGCTAGCCCGACCGTGTGCTCTGGTAGTCTCCCCACCAACAGCGGCGCCTCCTCTCTGACCTCTCCTCTGGCTATCATCCCTTAGCCGCCCCCCGCACATCGCTGCCGTCTTCTGTAGGTAAGCCCAACCCCTTCTTTTAGCTGCCGATTTCATGGGTTTTATTACTAGGGTTTAGCATGGCTTGCTTGTGTTGGTTGCCCCCGTGATAGTTTTGGAGAAGGCCATCATGAAGATAATACGACTTTCGTGCATGCACATAATTGAGTGGCCTGAATATTGGATCTGCTTGTTTTATGAATGCTGTGAATTCTAGGGTTCCAGTGATGGGAAATTAAGAGTCTCAGGAAGAAATTGTTGTTTTGCTTGTTAGGAACTGGTGAGCTTGCATGCTAGTATCTATTTATTAAGCTAAAAGGTGGAAAATATAGGATGAATATATGTATATTACATACTTAGCATTCGGATCTCCTTCATTTGTTATTCTGTTGACACTGATGCTTAGATGGGGGGCGAGTCAGAGAGGTTGAAGAGAAATTATCGCTTTGTAATGTTTCACAGAATCATTTGTCATATAGGGTCTTTCAGCCCAAGTAAATTCCTGTCGTGGCTGCAGAATTTTTGACATTAATTGGTCACTTTTCAAACTATTAACAACAAAGAGACGAGTACTAAAAGACAAGTGCACAAAAATCACAGAATACACTTAGAAAATTTTCTTCATCATAACCTCATGGAGATCATACCAAACAAATTGTTGAGTTTTTGCCATCTTTAAATTCACAAGGAAAAAGAGTCAAGCAATCAAGGATAAGTCAGACCTTGTCTCGTATTTATATTTGAACTTACCATCTGTATTATTTTACTTGCAAGCCTAGAATTAGAATCAGGGCAGTGACCCGTTCCATTCATTTCAAGCTGTTTTGTGATGTCAATGCATTTGACTTCTAGATGAATCCTGTCATGTATTTCTTTTTTGAATCTTAACATGCCTCTAACTGTGTTGGAATCATCCTTGGACAAGCACATGACACCGATGTTGACCTTTCTACTAGGGATCATCATATATATGAAAAAATATCATACATAGTTGCTATATAAGGAAGTAATTCATGAATCATGGATAAGGTATCTTGTGGAACAATGCATTCATGATAACAAGTAGATACTAAGTGATAAAAAGTAAAACTCTGCTTTGTTTACAGTAGTTCTGTCTTCTACTACTGTTAACAGAGTAGTACTGTTACTACTTCCCTACTACTCTACATTCATGATAACTTTGATCAAGCATTGTTGCATCACTAGTGGAACACCTATCTTACTAATATCCTGATAATATATATGTACTTTGCCTCTTAGTAAAATTGTTGAGGTTCAGTATACACTCTTGGACAGTAGACACTTATTATGCACAGCATGTTTGCTCGTATTAGCAAATGAGGTTCCTCCGTCTCCGATGTTTCTCTTCACCAGTTTAAAACATCCCGCTGCATTTGGTAGCACTATCCAAGTTAGATATTAAAACCATGTCTAAATAGTAAATACATCAAACATTAAAAATATGGTACAATCTCATTAGACGCTATTACTATAAGAAAGGGAAATAATCCTGTAAAATTTAGATCTGATACTTGACTTAAATTGGAAAAGCCTGGATGGATGTCCAAAATTTTCTTTAGTTGCTAGTTTTTTCAAATATACAAAATAGTTAGCCAAACGAATCCTGAACTTAAGGTTTGCGATCATAAGTATAGAAAGGAAAATAGACAAAGGAATTGGGAAGTTTTTTCCCCTTTTGGAGTTCACGAATTGGGAAAATTTGTAGCATAAGTATAGAAAAGAAAACAATTAATGAGCTGTTGACCTCTCTGTCCAAAGAAGCCTACTAGAACCTGGTACTAGAACAACAAATACTAGATGGGACAATTGCACATTCACACAGGTTATCTAAGATCCATTCCAAACATACATTTATGTGAAAACAATTTAAAACTAGAGCATGTTAATGCCAGTCTACCATACAATCAATAGAATACTAGTGGTTACTACTGGGGTTCTAATGGGTACATGTTGCAGCATGTTGATTGTCCAAATATCAAATAGAACAACAATTCAACATAAGTGTATGTGTCCTGTGCCATTACACAAATGTGAATTTGTGTTCTCATGTACATCCTATGGAGCATCCGAGCATGCGTGCATGGTGCTTGATATCAGCTTTCTGACATCATACTAGGACAAAGAAAAAGGTATCATGTTAGCCTCCTGTGGGTCTTCTTTCCCATTTGCCATCAACTAGTTTCTGATTTATTGTTCAAGCTTTCCACATGCATGTAATCTATAAGCATGTGCCTTAGTTATGCTGCTAAATCTGTACATACTGAAAACAAGTCTGTCAGCCACATTTGAAAGGGTCTGTATATGTGTCATTGGTGAATACTTGTGCCTTTTCTGGTGCATCATAGGTCGGGCCAGCAGGGGAGATCCTTGAGCCAAAGGAATTAAGAGGACAATTCCGTAATGCGATCGGGGCCCTAGTTAGAGATAAATTGAACCCAGCAATCCCTAACTGGAAAGAGGTACCAGAGAAGAAAAAGGATGAACTATGGGATAGGCCGCTGAAGCTCAATTTTAGATTTCCAGAGGGTAAGCATGAATTGGTAAAAAAAATGCTTTCAGGATGATGGAAGAGTCATTCCGACGTTGGAGGTCGGAGCTCAATAAGAAGTATATCCAAAAGGGGTTAACTCCCTTCAACGAGTTCGGCAATATAACTTCTAGTCAATGGGAGGGGCTCGTGGCTCAGAAGACTTCACCGGAGGCATTGGAGCTCAGTGCCTGTAACACCGAGCTAGCGAAGAGGAACAAACACCACCATCATCTAGGCCCCGATGGCTACCATGCCAAGGAAGAGTAATTTAGGAAGATGGACGAAGAGGCCACAGCTGCTGGGAATATCGTTGTGACGAATTTGAAGGTATGTTCAAGGAATTGGATATATGCGAGGAGTACAGAATCATCCATTGGTAATCTTAAGTTTGATAAGCCGGAGACCCAAGAGGCAGTATCAAGGATACTGAAATATGCTGAAGACAAGGAGAAGGGCTCATTCAATCCTTCCAGAGAGAGGGACGAGCTTAGCCTTGGCTTGAGAAACAAGGAGCACATAGGCCGCACCAAGGGGCTAGGGAAAAGGACGACCTAGAAGAAAGGATTCGAAGAGGACAGGCACATGTATAAGAAACATGATAGAGATCGGGAGAGTAATCTTGAGCTCCAAGTGAAGGCTCTAGTTGCGAAGGTGCTGGAGGAGCAAGGACTGTCTATGGAGCCACGAATATTAATGACGCCACTGGGAGAACTAGCATTAGTTGGCAGCCCTCCAAAAGTTCCTACAGCCAAGGTTCCACTGCAGCCACAACCCCCGTCGATCGCATACGGAAACCAACTAGTTGCACCTTGGTGTTTCTCAGCGGTCGGCAGAACATTGTGATGGAGGTGGCAATGGGTGTGGCACATCCTCCCAATGGCTTACACCACAATAATAAGATACCACCGGACTACACTAGGGTCGAGGTGCATACCGTGAAGCCCGAGTTCATACAGTGGAGGATAGACTATGCAACTCCCGAGGGGCTGGTGTTACTCGGAGACATAATGGGGCAGTTTATCCTCTAGCACAAACGGGACATTATATTGACTGCTTCTTTGCCGCATCCCCCTCTCCCAAATTTGGAGCGAGTTGTTGAGGTCAGGGAGATATTTTCACCGTCTCGTGACCACCACATTCCTAAGATGCCACATTCTTCCCTGTCTCCTAACTAGCATGTGCCTGATAAGCCACAACCTTTTCCAGCTCGTACCGAGCAAGTGCATGATGAGATGGCACAGTTTTCTCAACAAGCACAACCGATACATGAACAACGAGTGCCTCCTGAAGAAGGTGATGCACAAGAAGATGATGACATGCCTGAATGGGAACTTCGAAAGAAGCATCCAATCACCATAAGACCAATTTATGTTCCGTTGAAAGATTTCTTGTCGATGTCTAAGTGGTATTCTCATGACCAGTTCAAGCCTGAGAACCAAGTTAAAAAAAGTCCCATCATAGGCTTCTGAGGAGGCCATCACTAGCAAACTCCACCAAACAGCAAAGCAGTATCCAAATGTTGATGCCATCAAATGGTCAAAGGATTGCCCGAAAACATATGAAAGAGGCAAGCCCTTCCTACCAAACCGGGACATCCAGCACCTACCACTTGGAATGAGAAGGTTCCATGATTGGTACTTGTGTGTTCTCCCAACGAGCATAGACCTCATACAAGCATGCTTCCCCACCGGCACATTTGGAAGCCCAGCCGGGAAAATTGTCTTTGACTTCAATGACATGCAGACATGCTTTCACCTCGGAGCAATGGAGATGAATCTAATTCGCACGTGGTGCCTGTAAGTCCTTGTCCTCCCGATATAATATGAATGTAATCTTTGAATTTTATTGTAACTAACTCATGCCGTGATTTGTAGAATGCAAGTGCACATTATAAAACAAATGCCAAGTGTAAAAGCCAGGTATATAGACCCTCAAGCTATAGCACAAACAAATTTTAATTCCCCTAAATAGTAGAAACTGGATGACAAAGAGCTAGCTATTGGAAAGACCCTACGGGAGAAAGAGCATATCCGTACGGCGAAACTAAGGGAAGAGGACCTTAAGGTTGCAGCATACATTGCCCTGGCTTTCAAAATTCTCCAACAACACTCTACTATATGGCTACCATACAACTTCGAGTAAGTTCAACTCTATACTTAAAGCTTTGTTTGATATATTTTATTCGATGCAAAAGAGCTTATCTAGTTCTATGATTAAATCAATACAGCAACCACTGGATTTGTATAGGCGTCGATATCGGGAGGAGCATGGCATGGGTCTTTGATTCAATAGATAGGGACCCGGTGACATACAAAGACTTTATATCGATTCTCAAGACGATTATATATCGACAATCCTCATTAGCTTATATGTTTGTATACATACTTGTAACGTTCACTTTTGGATACTAACCAGTTGTATTTGCTAAAATAATTCGAACATGGCATTTAGGTTCTATGTCACTAAACATCACGGAAGGCATGATCTAGCAAGGAAGGAAAAGCTGGCTATAAAAACACTATATGCGGTAAGTGTAACTTACTTCTTCAGTACTCCATTACATGGCTGTCAAAAGCATTACTTAACATTTTCATATGCAAAACACACAGTGCCCCAAGCAGAAGCTTAGGAGTGTACATTGTGGATACTATGTATGTTCTATGATAAGTAACACCGGTGCCTACAGGAGACACCCCTTAAGAGTAAGTTTGAACCTCTTCACCCGTAGTATAAAAACTTCGTACATGGTATGAAATACGAAACCGAAACTTGTTCTCTTGTAGTGGAAAGAAGAGAAAGAAATGAAGAGACCCATACAAGGATGACCAACTCTTAGAGCTCGTTGACGACCTTTGCAACTTAATATTGGACCAGATTGTACACGTCAAAGGCACCTACCATGACCGAGAGTCTGACTTAGGTAGAAATCCTCAGTACCAACACCTTCGTGAGACCGAAAGACTAGCTCTAGGCCGTTGATAATAATATGTATGGAATTTGACATTGATTTTGCCTTGTGAATTATGTTCATTTAATGATGGATTGTATATATTCTTATGAATTGGACTTGTAATTATAGTTTATATAATTCTCTTGTGCTTGTAGTTTATATAATACTCTTGAGCGAACGCGGTTCAGAACGTTGGTCGCGGGGCGTTCGGTGGGACGTTGAGCGAACGCGGTTCGGAACATTGATCGCTCACTCGCAACGCAAACGCAGAAATACGCGGAAACAAACAGGGCGGTTCTGGTCGAATTTGAATTGTAAATTTGATTTTTTTGCGGATAAATATACTGTAGGGGCGGTTCTAGACTGAACCGCCCCTACAAATAGGTATTATAGAGGTGGCTGGTACTACAGCCGCCTCTACAAATCGATTTGTAGGGACGGTTTGAAAATCGCACCTACAAATATATGATTTGTAGAGACGGTTTGGTATGGGTGGCTGGCCAAACCGCCCCCTACAAATGGTCTTGAGCCACCCCTACAAATGATATCTGTAGTAGTGTATCAGTCAGCCTGGCTTTTCAGTGAATTGAAAGTCTACTGTATTACTGTAACAACTCCTCACTAGATGCCGAGAACAAGCGCACGAGCTTGCCTGCATGCATGGATGTATTGTCAGTACTTAGGTGGTGTTTGGTTGTTCCTCTTAAATTTTAGTCGTTGTCTCATCGAATATTTGGACATATGTATGGAGTATTAAATATAGACTAATTATGAAACTAATTGTATAGTTTGTGACTAATTTACGAGACGAATCTTTTAAGCCTAATTAGACCATTATTTGACAATGTGATGCTACAGTAAATATGCGCTAATGACGGATTAATTAAGTTTAAAAAATTCATCTCATGGATTACTGACGGATTATGTAATTTGTTTTTTTATTAGTATTCGAACACCTTATGCAACATCCTCCCAACACATCCCCTAAATTTTAGTCACTGAATCCAAATACCACCTTACTCTTTCAGCACACTACATGCATGTGGCATGTGCGTTCAACAGTTTTGAAGTGCCTGCGCTGAAGAGCTTAGGGACTAGCGCGGCAGCACCACACCTATATGTATTATATTACTGCTTTAACTTTTACATATATTTTGTCTCTAAATACATATACTAGGCTGTCTACCGGTGGATTAGCAGTATATGCTACGTGACACTACTCACACTATTACTGGTGTGGTTGGTATGGCTCCTCCTCAAGTGCTCCTCTCGAGGAGTCGGAGCAGCAAAAAGTGGCTCCTCCTCGAGTGCTCGGCTCCTGCTTCTATACTATTTATAAAAAAACGACTACTCCTCCTTAAACATTAGGTACGACTCCTTCAACTTCTCCGCAGAAGCCGCTATTGAAGCCGTGCCAAGCAGACTCTACGAATACTAGTTTTAGCAAAAGTTTGTAAAAAGAGACAGTTGGTAATGAGGTCTACTTTTAAAAATTATTTTCTAGAAAATTAAATTTTCTTATAAAATATTTAATCATGGGAAAAGCACACTAGCTAAGAGCACGGTTGCGCTTCTTACCTCATGAGGGCCCCCTACCACTACCCCATATAATCATCTATGAACAAGTATAGGATGATATCATTTTGTTTTAACTTCTAACTGTTGTATTGAACATTTCGCCCCTGGATGATCTCAACTAAAAAAATCAACTATCAAATTTTATATCTTGTCAAGTAGTACAATTTTGGTATAGTATGCATCTCCATCTATAGTTGTTTGAAAATTTAAAAAAGATTTAAATTTTAAAATATGAGAATTTAAGAAGTATATTTGGGCGCCTAAATGATCTCAAACAAAAAGTTGTCAATTACTAAGTTTTAGATCTTGTTAAGCTATACAATTTTGATACAAGGTTTGTCTTAATCCAACTTTGTTCAAAAATGTTACATTTTTTATACAGGATCATTATTAGAGAACATTGTTATTTCCTTTCTATAGACTAGTGATGTTTTCAACAGCCCTAGAAATTGTTTTTAGAGACGCTAGTATCTCTTACTGTCTTCTAGAAATATATACCCCCTCTATCTCAAATTGTAAGTCGTTCTAGCTTTTCTAGACACATATATAGCCTTTGCTACACATTTGATATGCATTATGTCTATATACATAGTAAAAGCTATGTATCTTGAAAATCTCGAATGACTTATAAGTTGTAATCGAGGGAGTACATTTGTATGGTCGGTTAGTAACACCAACCACCACTAGGAATGGATTTGTAATGGCAGTCGGTGACCCAAAAAATAGAGGACATTTTCTTTTGTAACCATCGGTAACATTTCTACTCCTATAAATTAATTTTAAAGACAGTTGTTTGTCTAGAATTATTTATAGAGGAACTGATTTTTAATCCAACCATTTCTAGGAAACCATCGAGACACGTCTAAAAATCATTTCTCAACAGTTTTACTAAATCTATGTAATAAATACTGACATTTCTGATACTGAATGATTATTTAATTGACCATGAATTATACTTTTATAGTACGCATATTTAGTTATAAATTTTGATAATATTTTATGTAACCAAAAGCGTCGCCTTTAATTAAATTTGGTAACAGGAAATAGCTTGGCAGGCGTTCCCGCTCTTTCCCTGAGTTGCGGCGGCAAAAACCAGTGATAATCATTCGAAAACAAAAGCTGATATCGAACGGAAGTTGCGGTCGCGGGGCAGGATATGGCTGGGGCCACGTACCTTTCCACTTTCTCGATTCGCAGTGCAAACTCCACACGTTTTGCCAATTAAACTAGCCGCTAGGGTAGTGAGATGAACAACTCTTTATGACATGCCTCCGCATGCAAATGCGATCGCTATGTCAATCAATATAATAAATACGTGACACGAGATCGAGCGTGAAAACACACTAGGCCGGCGTCGATCCGCCAAGAACCTCAATTGTCAATCATCAAGATATAAAGTATGTTGACGAAGGCACAATCATGTACGGACGATTTGCAAATCGACTATATATTCGTATATATATACTGGAATGAGAATAGTTTATTAAAAGCAGGGATACATGCATGGCCCGCTCTGTCAACTATGTTTTGTTTGGGACTATATTTGGAGAATAGGATTGCAAATGATGCCTCCAAACCATGCTTGTACCAAGTCTATGAACCAAAGAGAAACTGATCATATGAAGAGGGGTTCCATACACTTTAGCTATCTGAAGCATAAAGTACGCTCAAGTTTGTACACACCCTGACTTAGCCTTTACAACAAGAATGTTTGGCAGATATCAGTCTAATCTAGGATTTGATCACTGGATGGATTTGAGCACTGTAGTCACTGGGTTCAATAACACTAAACTGGTTGTTGTAATTCTTTGGTCTTGGTTAATAACACTTACCTGTTGGGTCATTAAAGAATGGTTATATAAGTATTAGACTAAAGATCAAGATCAAGGAGAGTGGGTTGATCTCTCGTGATAAGGTCAATGACCAGGTCGTCCTAGTCCGACAACCAACCTATGGTTGCTGTCCCTAGTTGCGCAGCGTCAAAATTCAAGGGAAGTCTGAACCCTCACGACCAACGTTTCTCGTAAGGCTATAGCCATGCACCCAACAGTCCTGATTTGATCCAGAAGGCGCTGACAACGAAGGGAAGGCTGCCACCGTACACTGGTGACCTCACATGTGGAGCATCGACCTCTGGCATTGCATATCGTGACTTCGTGAGCCTACAACGACCATGTCGCCATGCTTGAGCCGAGCACTGATAGCTCCCCAGTGGGGCCATGCATCCTCTTCTTTTTCCATAGACAAAGGTACGGTAAAACCTGAAAATCCTCTAATCTTAGTCTAGGTGTTCTAATGATAAGCTATTCTCGTAATTAGCTCATACTCATATACTCCATAGACAAAGGACCATCGATCACTTGATTGCGTCTTGCTCATACTCCAAAGAGGTCTGGTGGAACATACTGGCTGCACTCGGAGCAGACGCGAGCCAAGTGGAACGTCATACAATGCTCGGCCGGTGGAATTCCTGGAGAGGGCTCGGTGGAACGGCCGGAGGCAAAAGGGCGCCGATTCCCTCTTCGCGCTGGTCGCGTGAGAACTATGGAAATAGCGGAACGCGAGGTGTTTTCGCGGCGCCCCGCGACAAGCGTGACCCAGCTGCTTGCTTCGATCCGGCACTTCGCAGGACAGTGGATACTGGCAGGTGCGATGGGTCTAGGTTGCTTAGTACCTGAGTAATAGGCCACGTGTGTTCAGGACTAGGGGAGGGGTGCTCAATTCAAATACTTGCCTCACCCTAATGTATCTTTGTAACCAAAACTATTCTTGATCTTAATATAAAGGTACGCAAACCTTTTGCGTATTCGAGAAAAAATAATGAGCTATTCGTAATTAGTCTTTAAGTCCTAACATCTCCGTCTCACTTTCCAAAAGTCAACCAATTTCTAATTTGACCAAATTTATAAAAACTAATAACATCTACAGATAAGTATTACTAGATTAATTTTGCATTATATTTTCACACTAAATCTATTAGAAACACAAATGTCAATACTATTTCTTATAAACTTAGCAAACTTAAAATTGATTGATTTTTTTTGGAAAGCGAGATGTACATTCTTTTTAGACGTAGGGAGCAATCTAGACGCTTCAACTTGCATTAGTTTGATTTAATTAGTTACAAACTATATATTATACAAGAGAGCCGGAGAGTAAGCCACTAATGATATATATAGTTCTCTTCCCGTGTCGGAAGACATTCAAGAACTGAATTGTGTTGAATCGGAAAAAATTGAAAGCGCACTGGCAGTAGTTTTGACCGAGAGGTAAACATATACGCAGTATTTATCAGAGCTGCGTCACCAGATTCCCAGTGATACGCGTGCGTCGTCGCAGTTGTTCCGGGCGTACTGAATGAAGATTTTCAGTGATAAGCTGACTTGTTCAAGCCAAATAAGCATTTCTTCGATCATTTGAACATCACTGCGCATTAGTAAAAAAGTACACTCCATTTGGCACGTACGGCAGAAAGCGGCGTGAAGCTTCGAAGCAAAATTTATCAGCTGCAACTTGACTCTGGGTCCTGGGGCACGTAGTACATTAGCTTCGAGCGACCGTGGTCAGGGGTAGTTAGCTAGGTATTTCCGAGTGTGTGAACTCACGCTGCTTTACTGACGGAGAGTGCAAACCTGGTCCGTGAAGGGTATTTTCCTAGTCAGCTGTTCGCCTGTTCTCTGTTGATCCGTTCTAGTTTACAATGTATGCACGTCTGGTCCATGATGCATGCGTACGGTCCTCTGCCTCGTGCCCTCGAGTAACACGCATGCATGCACGGAAGGTTTTGGCTATTGGTGGTCTGGTACAGTCTACATCTAGATGGAACGTACAGTTCGGTAGTCGCAGTTTCCTACTCGTTCATGGAAAAAGGTTCAGGGCAAGCGATTCATTGGTCACTGGTCAGCAGCCTTTTTTTTCACTCAGGTCATCGATGGGACCGCGTTTACAGTACTCCGTAATCCGAATTGTTCACATGCAACAGTTCCATCGGAAACGAATATAGAAGCTTTGTTTGACATTCCTGAAAACACACCATCGTCGAAGCTTATTATAGGGCAGCCTCCAAAAAAAAAAAGAAGAAGAGAAAAGAAAAGAAAAGAAGAGAAGAAGGTTACTATAAGAGCTTGAAGTTTCCATCGTGTGTCGAAGCAGCACGGTCAAATGTTTGAGAAACCGCGCGTGGGCATGTGATCAGGGCGGGGTTGGGTGACGGCAATTAACAACGTAAACAACTTTGTCAAAAAAAAAAACAACGTAAGCAATCGAGCATGGCAACTCAGAAGTAGCTGTACTACACAGCGGTTAGTCCAGGACCAGACAAGACAGAAGAAGCTTAGTTACGATAAATTAACAGGCGGCCGGGCGCCGCCGCCGTCAGCCGTGTCTGAATGGAATGCACGCACGCGGCCCGCCGTCGTCAGCTGTCTCTCGCCACCAACTGCTGCGGCGTGCCTCGATCGCGCGCGGTCGTCGGTTCCTGGCTTTCAGCAGCTGGACGCGTTAAGTTTCTGGACTTGGCCGGCGGTACGTCGAGTTCAGAGGTCAGCAATGCTGCGTGCATATTGCATGTGTCTATCCGGCAGCCAGGCGTCGCCGTCGTCGAAACGTACGTGGGCGGTTGAGTCGTCTGGTGCAATTTAATTTTTCTCACCTCGTCACACCATGGCCTCGTCAAAGATTTTCTACTCCCTACGTCCCACAGTAGAAGTTATTATGAGATACGTGCAGATCAAACTTTCTTAACTTGGACTAGGTTTGTAGAAAATACGTGCAACATTTATATCCCCAAATAAATTTATTATGAAAGTATATTCAATGATATATCTAATGATACTAATTATGTATTATAAATATTAATATTCTTTTTTATATAAGAACTTTTTTACTATAGTTGAGGAGGCGTCAGGAAGCGTTAGCTTTGTCTATGATTGGTGGGCCCATAAGAGGGAAGGCATTGAGAGGCGTCAATGAAGGAGACGTCGGGAGGCGTTAGATGTGTCTATGGTCGGTGGGCCCATATGGCCGGAACGCCTCCCAATGCCTCCAAAGTTTAGAGGATTGATACTTCAAATAAAAGAGCGGCAATTGCTTTTTCGTGGTTATTTTTTAATTAAGGGTAAAACGGTAAATCCGTAAATGTAAAAATAATGTTTTGAGTAGTATAGTTGAGATTTACATTAGTTAGATGAAGATGAATATTTTCGTCTCGTTAGGGTTCATTCGCCGCTGTCTCTGGCACTTAGGGTTCATTAGCCGTTGTCTCAGTCTGTGTGCCGCCGTCGTTGTCATCAGCCGTTGTTCAAGGTCAGGTCAGAGGATGCGGCGTCAGGAGGGGGTAGGGGAGGAGGGAGAGGAGGGAGGCGGAGCGCGCGGCCGTCTCCCGCGGGTATGCTGCGTGGGGGCAGGGTCTAGGAAATTAACTAAACAGAAATCAAACATTTTCAGATACACGAGTTTCTAATTCCAATTAGAACAAGAATCCTCTAGATCCATAACCCTAGAACAAATTGCCTCCAGAAGACAGTGACATTACCATAGTTGAGGTAGCAGCTGACTAAATTTCGATCTTGTTAGAGATGGGCAACAACGCAAGCAGCGTGTATGGACGTGCTATGGCCTATAGGGAAGTACATAGATTATACCTGGATGGGAGGAGGCGATAGGGCAGTGTCGGTGGAGGCAGGGGTCCTGATGCGGAGGACACCGCCGGCCGCGGCGGAGGAGGTCGGCGGAGGTGCCGCTCGCGTCAGGCGGCGGAGCCGGGGAGGAGGGAGGAGCGACGGCGCTAGGCACAGGCGAGGGTAGGCCGGCGATGACGGTGCCGCGCGAGGGCCAATGCAGGCCGGCGACGGCTAGGGCTAGCGCGAGGGATGGGCGCCGGTGCTGTGGGGTGGCGGATGTGGGGCAGGCCGGCGACGTTTCCCTTCTCGTGGGTGCGTAGGCGGGCTGGGAAGTGGGCCGGCGGGGGTGGTGAGTTGGCTTTGCGAAATGACTATAATGCCCTTGAACGAAATAAAATCAATAAAAATAGCTATTTTGGGTAGGCATGAGGAAGCGTCAGCAAGCGTTAGGAAGCATTTTCAACCATTGTAAAATGGCTCTTTATATAATTGATCAAAGTTAAAAAAAACTGACTTCTCGGAAAACGAAAACGACTTCTATTTTGGGTCAGAGGGAGTAGCTAGCTGATAACTGTTGAAACTAGGGGTTTCAACCTGCGTGGCGAAGACCAAGGCCTCCGCCCGTCGGACGGCCGGCCTCGGGTGGAGGCTCAGAATATGAGCGACAGGGGGAATAGTGGAAAGTAAGGGAATGACACGAGAAACTAAAGTTTCATTAATTCATCCACCAACCAACCCTCCATGGTTACAAGTGTCCCATATTTATAGGACTCAACTACCACATAATAGAATTTATTACAATGCCCCTCAACTACTACAGTACATTCCTGGAATATTTTGCTGCTAGCCTTTTATTCGCGGGGCAGTCCCGCCACACCGTTTCTAAGCAATGGGCCTCCACGAGCGGTCGGCCCACTGTAGCTGGTCTTCGGCCCAAAGGCCTGGCTCCCCGGCGCCGGCCTTCGCCCCCCACGGTGCGCCGCTCCCTTGGCGGGCCTCCGCCGGGCGGTCGAAGACGCTCTCCGCGCGCCGCTGGCCTTCGCGTTCAGGGGCGCGCTGTTGCCTCGAAGAGTCCCCGCCGGTCCGGGCGGAGACATCACCAGCTGGTTTCCGCCCGGCCCCTGGCCTCGGAGCCTTTGCCCTTAGTGGTGCGCAGTTGCCTTGGAGGGTCCCCGCCGGTCCAGGCGGAGACATCATCTGTAGGTCTCTGCCCGGCCGAGCAGGAGCCATGCCGGCGCGCTTGCGCCCACCGCGAGCGCCCGCGCTTGAGTACCTGCGCACACTTGGGCAAAATAGTTCGTTTGGTTAGTTTAGAGATAAGGCTGCCTCCGCCCGTAATTCCGGAGACGTCCGTCTGAGCAGTCGGCGGGGTGCGTGCCTGGCCTCGGCGGAGTCCGTGATGACCCCTCGAGCATGGTCGAGAAATCTCCTAGTCAGCGCCCGGTCTCCGCCCGCTCGAAGACGCCTTGGCGACACCCCACGGTCAAGGGCCTTCGCCACCCGCCAGGAGCCATGCTACAACAATAACGTTGGATCGAGGTGACGTGGAGGTGAGAGCTGAGAGGACTGAAAAAGCAAGTGGCTAGCTATTTCCATTGCATTGGAGTCGCGGCCGAGATTAGGACAATACAAACGGCTCCCCGCTTCACCATTTACGAGTTACTCCATATTACGATTCTTCAACGATGTCCCATGAGGTTCTTCAATTCCTTATTCTTCGCGTGTGGGTACGGGTGTGGCGGGTCTGGTGCAAACACAACAACCTAGGCCCTGTTTGGCATTTTATAAATTTTTTGCAGCCGCCGTTAACAAGTTCAGATGCATTTTCTAGGGCACAATAACACCACTGAAATTTCTATCCGTTATAAAATGTTTATTAGGCATGCGCAGCAATACACTAGCCGGCTCTTCACACCAACCTGGTCCATGCTCGACAAACAGCATATGACTCGAGTATACTCCTATGTGAGACCTGATGCCACTCGATTCATCGTCTAGGATGTTCACAGGACATCTAGTCAAAAGAAATGTGTTTATTGGGGCGACGAAAATTGTGTAGCTGTTGTGTTTTGATTTTAAGTTACTTTGCATATATACCACACATTTTTCATTTACAAAGATGCATGCGAGCTGGGTTTGGAGCTATTCTATCTTTTTATTTTTCCGAACAGAAGACGATTATAGTAGACATGGATCATGATCATGATGCACCGTTGCACCTTCGGATTACTACGAATTTGGACATGTGCTTCACTTTGCAGATACAACTACGAAACATTGATATAGCTACAAACTCCAAAACATATTAGCAGATACAACTACGAAACATTGATATAGCTACAAAAACAAATTTTAAAAAAGAACTATTAGCAGATCAACAGAGCACCTAAATATGATAAAGATTCCTAAATACATTTAAGCTGATAGAAACTGAATATGATAAAGGTCCGTAAATACATTTAAGCTGATAAGAAAGTGATAGATTAACGCTGAGTTCAGTTATTTGGACATGTGGTTCAGTGGTTCACTTTGCCTAATATACATGTCCATTCCATATTATAAATGTTGAGCTCTCCTTTTTTTAAGGTGTCCAGTTGTACTACTAGCAGCAGCTGGTGGGTACAGGGGGGTTGGTGAAGATGTCATACATGACTAAATGAAATGTTTCTCAAAGCAACCATCCTTGATAGCAGTAACCTAATCAATCGGCGATTCCACGGCACAAGGAAAACTCAGCCATACCTGCCTCCACATCTAAGACCAATCCGGTCTACGGGAACCGCCGAGCATCGATGGAATTGGGATCAGATCAGATGGGGAGTGGATGTACCTTTGGAGGGGAGCTCCACTGCTAGGGAGTGGCAGAGTCGATTCTTGTCGTCTCCCCCTTGTCGATTTCTGCTCTCTTCTTCAGCAATTGCCGAGCATCGAGCCGCCGCCCGCCGCTGCCGCCAGGGCGTCGCCCTTCTCCCACACGAAGTCACGGTAGAAAAATTGGGGATTTGGATAATGGCTCCGTTCGGCTTATCTACAAAATGGCACTATTTAGCTTGTTTTTTTTAGTCAAAACAGTATTTTTCTCTCACAAGAATTCAGTCAGAAGAATGTTTTCAGCCAATTTCGACTACAATTCAGCAAGCCAAACGGAACCAATAACGGGTGATCTCCTCTCCATACCCTATTACTAGTGGATATACCCGTTCTCCTGTTGGGTAAAGGATTTTCTAACCATACCCTACCGGTTCGTGTGGATGTGGATTTAGGGAGTGAGTATTCGTATCCAGCGACAGGTATAATCACGATGCACCGTTGCACCCTCGGATTACATGAATTTGTTAGCGCATTCTTTTTGTTCGCCTTGTTCCTTAGCCTTACTTTGGCAAATGGCAATGCGTCATTGATAGGCGGCGCGTACGGCATAACAGAAGACGATTATTGTTGGAGATATGGATCCCGGGATTAAACTCACGTGTTCGGATACTAACTAGAAGAACTAAATATAAGCTAATTATAAAAAAAAATATATATAGATCTATACCTAATATTAAAAAGGCAAAATTTCTGCTACAATTTTTTCGTTCAACTCCGATCTCTACTCAGATTCTGATTTCTTGTCCGGTAGTCCTCTTTTCAAAGTGTTGTTCAATTTGGATCTAATCTTTAATAATTTTTCTATCCAAAATTTTCCTTTCCTTGATTTGTGTCCCCACCTCCAACGTGGTGGACTCCCCGTACGAATCCAATAGGAGAAATCAAATAAAATACAATGACTCAATAAATAAATACGGATGAAATAGGAGAAATCAAATACAATAAAATGACTCAATAAATAAACTGAATACAAATTGGGTTAAATTGAACACCAATTAAACCAAATATGCAAGGCACCATATCAGCGCAGGCGAGGCGACGCGAAAAGATGCTGAGACCGGAACAACAATGGCGCGACGCATGGAGACTACGGCTTGGGAAGCGGAGGGGCAACCTAATGAGACGGCGATGTGAGCAAGATCGAGGCAAGGATGGGCGACGTGGACGATACGGGGCGAGGTCAAGGAGAGAGGAGACGGCGACGCAGGCGAGGCTGCCAAGTCGTTGGGGCGTACGGCCACTGGGGCTCCGTCGCATGTACCTGCCAGGCTATGGGGACGCTGTCGCATGGAGCTACCGGGACATGGTCGCGTCATGGCTCCATGGCCGTTGGGGTGCTATGACCGTCAGCCCGTCAGGGCTCCATGGCCACCTTGGCAAGGCATCTGGTGGACGAAGTTGGAGGCCTCAGGGTGTGAGTGGATGAGGCCACGTAACTCCGACTCCGAGCTTGCAGATACGGATGAGAAAGAAGAGAAAAAAAGAATAGAAAAAATAAAAAAGAAAGAAAAGAAAAGATAGAGTACTATGTTTTCCCATTGATTAATTGTGTGTTATTAGTCTCGACTTTAACAAAATTTGCACGATGAAGTGTTTATACACTATATAAATTCACTGGTATGTAGTATGCTCCATTATATATTTGTGGATTCTTTGATGGTATAATTGGAAGTGGAAGTGAAAACATGCTTTCTTGGCCCTTCGTGTTCACCTGCGCAATGGCATAGATGCAATTTTAAGTAGAAGAAAATATATCGAGTCAAATATATATATATATATATAGAACTACTATCCTGTAGCTGGCTACAGAATAACTTATTCTGTAGCCACTTTGAGTTACGATAATTACTATATTATTTTACGAGATTATAGTAACTCCTTATTAAGTGGTTTAATATAACGTTATGGTAAATATCTCCATGTGTTATAGTAACCCAACTATCGTAAATATGTATTTATATTATGGTAAATTAGTATATAAAATTATAGTAAATGGAGGTGGCTACAGAATAACTTATTTTGTAGCCGGCTACTGAATAGCCTCTCCCTATATATATATATATATATATATATATATATATATATATATATATATATATAGAGAGAGAGAGAGAGAGTATATTCAGTAGCAAGCTACAAAATAAGTTATTATGTAGCCACCTCTATTTACGATAATTTTATATACTAATTTACGATAATGTCAATACATATTTACGATAGTTAGGTTACTATAACACATAGGAATATTTACCATAACGTTATAGTAAACCACTTACTAAGGAGTTACTATAATCTCATAAATTAACATAGTAATTATCGTAACTCAAAGTAGCTACAGAATAAATTATTTTATAGCTCAGCTATAGGGTATATATATATATATATATATATATATATATATATATATATATATATATATATATATATATATATACACACGTTTTTAGCATAGCGTTGTGCAATAAAAATATAATGATGTAAATGAAAAACTATAGCTTTTAAGACAAAACAATACATAGATATCAAAACTTTGGATGGCGCTATACCTTTCCTCCTGCTGCAACTCACAGGCTTTTTTACTAGTGAAGACTAATTGCGGGACGAATCTATTAAGTATAATTAATCCATCATTAGCACATATTTATTATAGCACCACATTATCAAATCATGAACTAATTAAGTTTAATAGATTTGACTCACAAATTAGTCTCTATCTGTGCAATTAGTTTTATAATTAGTTTATGTTTAATATCCTAAATTAGTGTCAAATATCCTACGTGACATGGACTAAAAATTAATTACGGGAACCAAACACCCATTAAGACTATCGCATGGACATGCATGTGTGCTCCGGATAGCTTAGCAGCTTCCTCGCCAGAACAAATGCAGAAATGGTACTCCCTCCGTAATGGTAAAAAAGTCATTTAGGATATGATTTAGCATACTAAGAAGTGATTAATTAAGGAGTATTTTTTCATGTTTTCCCTTATTAAATAAGGTTGCGGGTATCACCTATCCAACAAACTTTCGTAGCTGGACTGGTAAGCGCGCTGCAGCCCAAGGCAGGAGGTCCCCGGTTCAATCCCTCTTGGCGCGTATTTTTGCCGGTTGCTCACGTTTGGGCGCGTATTTTTGCTAGTCGATCACTGGCACGGCGCGTATTTTGCCGTTCGCTCGTGTTGGCGTCCGACGTTTCATGTTTCGGTTGCTAGCTTCTTCTATTTAAGCGCCACAACACTAACTCACTAAGCCACCACTTCTCTTGTTCATCAACCGTGCAACAACCTTTTCCACATGGCCGATTTATTTGCTGGGATCGATCTCAACGTGCGTCCATTGGAACATGGCAACGGCGATGCTGGGTTCGATCTCAACAAGCCTCCGCTGGAACATGGCAACGGTATTACGTCTCTTATTAGTTTTTTTTATATTTAGTCATCTCTCATATCATCGTTTTCTTGTCGATAGGATTTGATTTGAACCTGCCACTAGATGAATATGGTGCGATTAATTTTGATTTTGAAGAAAACCTTGCTGGTAAGATAAATTTCTTTTGATATGACTCGATGCTGGTAATCAAAATCGTTGGTTTGAATTTGCTTGTTTTTTTGCAACTAGAAGATGCTAATGAGGCTCCCGTTGAAGCCAATGGACGAAGGAAGGCCAAAGACATGATAGAAGAACTCAGAAAACAAGTGTATCAAGCTTTGTTGGCTAGAAGCAAGAATGGGAAACTAGGCAAGTGTGATACGAGAGTTGTTGCTGAATAATTTGGACTTCACATTTGAGTTGTTCAACGCTTATGGCAGCGAGGTAAAATCCCCCTTGCTCAATCCATTCTGGTTAATGTTGCTAGTCAAAAGAAGGGTAGAGTAGGCCACAAGGCAATCCCTATTGATTTGGAACCATTGCGCAACATTCCTCTCAAAGAAAGAATGACTATAGAAGATGTAAGTATGAAACTAAACATTAGCAAATGGAAGCTACAAAGATACTTGAAAAAAGGTCTTCTTAGGCGCCACTCAAATAGCATCAAGCCACACCTGACAGATGCTAACAAGAAGTCTTGGTTATAGTGGTATGTTGACATGATTGATTAGGGTAGCTTGCATGAGGAACCAAAATTTAAGGGATTTTTTAACCATGTGTTCATCGATGAAAAATGGTTTTTCCTCACTCAAAAATCAGAGAAGTACTACTTGCTACCCGAGTGAAAGCTCTAGTTTCACTCAAAAATCAGAGAAGTACTACTTGCTACCCGAGTGAAAGCTCTAGTTTGGTTTTGGTAAATTGATGAAACTCTAAGTGCTAACCTAGTTTATCAAAGTGATTATGAGATAGGTGGCGCATTCCAAGTGGTGAAGCAAATGAAGATCATGACATGGTGATGATGGTGATGGCATGGTGATAATCATATGCTTGGACTTGGAAAAGAGGAAAGAAAAACAAAAAGCTCAAGGGAAAGGTGAAATTGATAGAAGCTTTTTGGTTTAGTGATCGAGACACTTAGAGAGTGTGATCACTTTTAAGATCGATAGCCGTACTATTAAGAGAGGTGAAACTCGTATGGAAATGCGGTTATCAAAGTGCCACTAGATGCTCTAACTCATTGCATATGCATTTAGGATCTAGTGGAGTGCTAACACCCTTAAAAATATTTGTGAAAATATGCTAACACACATGCACAAAGGTGATACACATTGTGTTTAGCACATGGAAGCAAGGGTAAGAAACTTCACCGGCGGAGTGTCCGCCCGTACAGAAAAGACAGGGTTTCACAGAGTGCACCGAACGCTGGTCTCAACTAAACCGGAACATCCAGTCAGTGGAAGCAGTGAAGACGCTGGCGTCGGTCTTTGATCGGACGCTGGCTGGCTGCGTCTGGTCCCGCTGACATGGCAGCGCATAGAGAAGAGGGAGAATGACCGGACGCTGAGTGACTCCTATCGGGCATGACTGGACGCGTCCGGTCGTGACTGAAACCTTACTAGAAACGACCGGACGCTGGAGTCCTGCGTCCGGTCACTTTCAATCAGCGCGTCCAGTCACAACTTAAATGTACTGAGGACCATTGAGATCAAGTGATCAACGTTTGAAGAAGGGGCCACATGGCGTGCATTGCGTGACCAGACGCTGGGGTCCTGCGTCCAGTCGATCTGACCGGCACGTCCGGTCGCCTTGAATTTTCAGAGAACAGAGAGCCAACGACTCTATTTCGTGGGGGCGTCTATTTAAGCCCCATGGCCAGCTCAAGCTCATTCTCTTGGCCATTTGACCTTGTGAGCTTAGCCAAAGCCCTCCCACTCATCTCCATCATTGATTCAACATCTTTGTGAGCTTGGGAGAGAATCTGTTTATACCAAAATTTGGATGGAGAGTCGCAAGGACTTGAGAGCTCCCAAGTTCATGTCATCGAAGAATCAATTGCGTGCAAATTGGAATCAGTTGATTCGAAAGCAACACTAAAAATCAGCTTTCTTCAGATAGCTCCAGCGAATAACGACAAAGGCTATGATCAGCGCCAGGACAAGACATGTTGGACTCTACAAAAAGGGAAATATTAGAGTCCAAGTTATCTTAAATTAGGAATGTTTTCTTTAGGGTCAAAATTGTGATGAGTCGTGCTTAGACAGGAGTCATGCGCAGGTCCTGGGTATAAATATCAAAGCCCGGCTATTGTAAAGGAGACACAATCAATCAAATACAAGTTACTTACTTTTTTTGGCTCCGGCCACCCCTTAGGAGTAGGAGTAGAGTAGATCTCGGCGAGTTCTTCAGCAAGTACGGCTGCATCGATTCGGTCGACCTCCACCACTTGTCTATAAGTACCGTCATGGCTTATACCTCTGTTCGTACGGCTGCATCGATCCGGTCGACCTCCACTGCGACTCTAGTATAAGTTAGTTATCGATTATTGTCTAGTTCAAGTATGGCTGCATCGATCCGATCGACCCCCACTGCATGAACTAGATCGAGGTCAAGTTATCAGCTCTATCTAATGGTGGCGCTTGTTCGGATAGATTCATTAAGTTACCGATACTGCTTGTTGCTTCTATTATTTATTTAATTACAGCAATATCACTTCGTCCGATTGGGATTGATCTAGATCGGCCTTATATATCTTTTTAACCCATCATTTGTTAATCTAAAACTGATCTAATCTACACTTTAAACGATGAGTTACGTTTTATCAGATGTTTTATGTCAATCTTGATCGTGCATAGCGTGCGGTTAAGGCATGTTGCATCTTGAGTAGATCTATTGGCTAGCGAAAACCGTTCCATGGGCTGTTATCACAGCCTGTGTGATTCTGCCTCACACCCCACTGTTAGCACCGTAGAGTGGGGATCATTATTTGGTAGATCTATCCTTGATAAGGCGACTTTAACTGTGCGCTATGCCTGAATCGGCTGTTTTAGCCGATATCGAATGCTTTCACGAACAGTTCACATCACAAGACCGTTGAAGTAAAGATAAGTTGAAAGATATGTTAGCCTCATGACCTTATTATTGTATTATAGCTTGCATGATTCTGCATCATGCCCCACTGATATTAGTAATAAGTTAGGGTCATCGAGTCTATTGTTGTTTCTACAGCCTGCATGATTCTGCCTCATGCCCCACTGGTCATAGCGATAGATAAGGTCTAATATGTTCACTAGATTTATCTTTATTAAATGGTTAAATAGTGTTGAGTTATTTATTTATATAAATGGGGTTCGGTTACTTGTAGTCATCGGCTTATGAAAGTGCATCTAGCCCTTTAGTGAGTTTTGGATGATTGAATGACAACACGATTAAAGGTCTAACATGTTTGCTAAGTGTTAGACAGGAAATTAATTATCTCACAGATACTTGATGAAATTGTATAAAGCCAAAATGATGTATTGTTGTATAAACAATCTAGTTCAAGCACAAGACAACAATGCAAATGGAATTCATGCAAAGGCTTATTTATTGTGGGATTTCAATGATCTATGTGAAAGCAAGCACGATAAAAGTTAATTAATGAGACATGAGGGATTGCATATGGAATGGTCTCATATTTGAAGCTTGCTAAATTGAAATGAAAAAGACAACAATACAAATGAATGGATGATTCAACACAAGATGTGACTTGATGGCTTGAGATGGTGAAGATAGCAAGGAAAGGCTTCGAGGTACTAAGCAAGGGTGAAGGGCAAGCGACGGCTTGGCGGCCGAAGAACCTAGCTAGGGTGAAGAAGGAAGTACTTGCATTTAGTTGAGGTACTAATCAAGCTGCGACGGTCATATTGTTGTGGAGGATCAAACCTATATTGGACAAAGCATTGGAAGTGACTTGATGCATTTAGAGTTATTCATATTTGATGAATGGAATCAAGTCACATGCTCAAGATGGCTATGCTCAAGTGAAAAGATCAATATCAACATGATTGGCACCCTCACTTGATGAAGATTGGAAAACACGGCTTCGGTTCAAAGAGATCAACTCAAAAGGTTTAATTTCCTTCTACTTTTAAATTTGAGTTAATAGGAATGCCGTACTATTAATAGGGATGCAAGTTTAGGTGGTCTGAGGAAGATAGAGTGCTCAAGCATAATAACTAAATCAAAAGAGAGACACTCTAGCACTTCACGAGCACATAGAATAATTTTCTGTGACTGTCGGTGTCGGAAGTCCCGACGTAAGCCGGAACTCCCGACAGTCGGAAGTCATGACTCTTGCCAGAAGTGCTGACTCTCAGTCACAGCCTGCGCGGTGACTGTGGACGTCGGAAGTCCCAACGTGTGTCGGAACTCCCGACAGTCGGAAGTCCCGACGTGTGTCGGAAGTCCCGACAGTCAGAAGTCCCGACCCATGCCAGCAGTCCCTGCATCGATGGTTCTTCTGACTGCTCGCTGTCTGTGCACGTCGGAAGTCCCGACGTTCGCTGGGAGTTCCGACCGTCGGAAGTCCCGACGTTCATCGGGAGTTCCGACACTGACCTGACCCAAGCCGGGAGTCCCGGCCTCAGCGGTGTTGGCTGTTTGATTAACTGTACCCATCGGAAGTCCCGACGTACGTCGGAAGTGATGACCGTCGGAAGTCCCGACGTTTGTCAGAAGTTCCGACACTGACTTGCACACACGGACTTCTGACCTATTGTGAACAGTGTTTTCTTCATACGTCGGAAGTCCCGGGATCTACGTCGGAACTTCCGACGTAGATCTGAACGGTTCGATTTTCACTTGGGGTATAAATACCCCTCTCCTCACTTCTAACCATTGCCCACTCATTTCATTGCGACAAACACTCGGCCAAACAGCCCCCAAGCATTCTAGGCTCCCCTCTCTTCACTCCCTTACTTCCAACTTCGATTCCCAAAGGGTTTGAGTGATTGGAGAGTGGATTGAGTGAGAAAAACACTTGGAGCAAGCTTGAGCACTTGATTTCTTCGTCAAGCCGGTTTGATTTGCATTTGTTACTCTTGGGGATTTTCCCCTAGCCGGCTAGGCGTCGCCCAAGAGCTTCCATCTTGTGGAAGAACGTTGGGAAGTTTGTATTACCCTTGTTTTCTAGTGGAGAAACTCAAGTGACCTTTGTGGTATCCTTGAGTGAGGCAAGGAGGTGGAAGAGACTCCGACCTAAGTGGTCACCTCAACAACGAGGACGTAGGAACTCCTTTGTGGGGCTACCGAACCTCGGGATAAATTCTTGTCTCCCGCGTGCTTGTTGTTGTTGTGATTTGCTTGAAATTACTTGTATTTGGTTGTCTCCCTCTCTCTAGCTATTTCTTAGGGTTTGGGACTCGATCTACGGAGTGGTGGCTTATCAACGTCAAGAGAGTAACCCAACACCTTACCTTACCACTAAGAAGTGGGTTTGTAAGTTATCAACATCACAAAGTTCATTTTAGCACTTGTAGTTCATTTCCTGTAAGGGTCGGAAGTGCTGACAGTTTGCGTCGGAAGTTCTGACCCAAACTGTCGGGACTTCTGACACGTCGGAAGTTCTGACCCAAACGTCGGGACTTCCGACATTAACTGACTAGTGCATTTTGATTCAACTCTTTGGTTGCAGCTGTTTGGCTCCCTAGGTTTATCTAGTATATTTTATATACTTTGTGGCTAACTTGTGAGGGGTTGTATTACTTTGATTTGGAGTTTCCATTTTGGAAACTCCTATTACTAATCGTTTCCACATTTAAAGGTGTTGATTTTTTAGAAACGCCTATTCACCCCCCTCTAGGCGACATCCTAGATCCTTTCAATTGGTATCAGAGCGAGGTTCTCACCTAAAGCTTCACCGCCGTGAGAAAAGGATGTCGACGCCTATCGAGTTGGAGCCGATGCTTCTCCAAAATGATGGTTCAAACTTTTTACCTTGGTCAATTCATGTACTCAATGCTTTTAGAGATATTAGTCCTCTTGTTGAGCATATTGTGTTTGCAAGCATACCTCTTCCTATAGTTGATTGGAGCAACTATAAGAATTTATCAAAAGAGGAAGAGATATGCGTGCAACTCAATGCTCATGCTATTAATATCATTTTGAGTACATTGAGTGCAGAGGTTCAAGATGAGGCAATATTCAATGGACAACAACCTCCGGAGAGTGCTCATCTCATTTGGACCAAACTCGTTGAGTTATATGGAAAATCCAAATGCGATGATGCACTTGAGGTCGAGTCAATGGAAAATATGTCCATTATGTCTTCATGCAGCGAAGAAGCCTCACAAGACCTCAAGAGCGCCGAGCCGGAGCAAGAGGTTCAAGCCGAGGCAACCGGACAGCAGACAGTCCGTGATGATGAGGCTCAAGCCCGGTGGTGGCCAAGTGATGAGTCAACCTCAGTATCTCATGATACTCATCACTTGTGTCTCATGGCCAAGAAAAGCAGGAAGAAGGCTAGCAAGAAAGATCAAGCCAAGGAGATAGCACGAGTAGATGATCAAGAAGAGAGTGATGTTGAAATTGAAGATAGCTACACTCTTGATCATCTAAGCAACAAAGACAAGCTCATTCTCATGAAGCTAGTTGAGAAGAATGATGAGCTAGAGGAAGAGAATGAGAAACAAGAGCAATCACTTCAAAATCAAGAAAAGTTTCTCATCTCCAAATTGCAAGAGCTAAAGGCCACAAATGAGAGGTATGAAAAATTATCAATTGAGCATGCTTTAGTTACTAACTCCTCTTCTAGTGTTTCACAACTAGAGAAGGAAAACTTTGAGCTCAAGGCAAAATTAGATGAACTCTCAAGCAAATATAATGTGCTACAAGCAAACTATGCTCATCTCAAGTGCTCTCATGAAGAATTAGTAGAATCAAGCATCATGCTTGAGGTGGCTCATGAGGTTGTGATTACAACGGTAAAATCATCTCAACCTCCCACTCACACACTCACTTGTACACAATCTCAATTGAATATTTCTTGTGCTAATGAGTGTGCTTCTCAAGCAAGCCAATCTTCGATTGAGCAAAAATTTATAGAAAACATAGAGCTCAAAGAAGAGGTGAAAAGATTAAAGAAAGATGTGATTCGATTGAAGGGTAAGGAGAAAGCACAACCTTCTCAAGATAACCGTGATAACATGGTGAAGAAGCTTGAGAAGGGTTCAAACCTTGCTTCCTCCAAAACCCAACAAAAGAATCACATTTCAAGCAAGGCCAACACAACCAAGAGCAAGAAATATGAAAAAAGGATGTGCTATGGTTGTGGATTGTATGGACATGAGTGGGCTACGTGTCCACATAAGAATTGGGCCGACAAGGTTGAAGACGCCACTCAAAAGGTTTCAATCAAGGAGGCCAAGCAAGTGAAGAGTGATGGACAAAGCGCTTGTCTCATGAGCAAGAAATTGGGGCATCCTACCAAGAAATGCCCTATATATCAAGAGTCAAGAAAGGAAGCCCAAGTTGCAACAAGAAGATGCTATGGATGCAATGAGATGGGCCACAAGGTTGATGGATGTCCATACAAGCAAAACAAGCATAGAGCAAACAAAGGTCGCATATGCTATGCTTGTGGAAGAAAGGGGCATCTAAGCTATGATTGCCCAAAAGGTAACGTCCCTAAGCCGAACACATTTGTTTATGATAATATGCTTAGGAAGACCTCAAATGGAGTTAGCACTAGCAAGGTGATGTGTTCACCACAAACTAGTACTAAGGCCATTTGGGTGCCTAAGCACTTGTTGACTAACCCAAAAGGACCCAACAAGAGTTGGGTACCAAAATGTGCTTAGGTTGATAATATAGGTACTTGGTGGTGAGATGAAAGCTTCGGGGTGGTTGAGCAAACAATTTGACAATATTCACTCAATCTATCAATCAATTCTTATCATAATCTCATATATGGTTGACCCGAAGATAAATCAATGACCATATCATTTACTTCATCTCTACCATTAATAACAAGTACCTAAAAACCTTATAGGATAGCCACTTTGTGTTTAGTGCTCAATGGCTCACAAATAAGCATATTTGTGAAATAATTAGAAGTGACTAATTAGTTTTATTTAATCATTATCATATTTGCCATGTGATGCTTTTAATGGCTCTCTAGTAGAGCAATGCATTTGTTCAGATGCAGGCATACAAGAAGTACTAGAGCTAAAACGAAGAATCACAAGCAGCGCTTCAATTGTTTCTGTCCTGCGCCTACCAGACATGTCTGGTATGGCTAGGGTAGAAAGGAAAAGTGTTTATGTTCTTCACATGCCGGACGTGTCCGGTATGTCTACCGGACGTGTCTGGTATGGTAGGAACCAGAGCACTAATTGGGATGCAATTGAGGTTTGATCCATATGATTTCATATATCCTTAATTTGCTCAGAAGCTTGTGATCTATCAAACCTAAGTGGGTTGTGAGTATGTCTCAACGAATTTTAAATATGGCAAATCACTTTGTGTTGGTCAAAATAGAAATTTGACTCCCAAATTCTTAAAAGAATAAAGTGCTTGTTGAAAGTCATTCAAATTACTTGTGGTACTTATTTAGGGGGAGCTCAGTTTCTATTTTGCACCATTGTGGACTAATAAATTTATCTAGCATTATTTGTAGTCCTTTAGATGAAAATTGATTTCATATATGGTATGATTATTTGACAAGTGAGGTCAACATGATGTTGTAATGCCATGTATTATCTCAGTGATGATATTGTGGACTAACAAATTTATCTAGCATTATTTGTAGTCCTTTGGATGAAAATTGATTTCATATATGGTATGATTATTTGACAAGTGAGGTCAACATGATGTTGTCATGCCATGTATTATCTCAATGGTGATATTGTGGGCTCAAGGCAAAGGTATGTAGTTACATACATGCATTGTAAGTGTATCTAAGGCCCTTTATATGCTAGTGTGTGCATTTGTGTGATATAGGATAGATGTTTTACAAAATCCCTAACTAGCATGTGTAGGTGGTGTGGTTTTTGAAAATCATGTGGTTTTTGGGTCTTTGTGACCTAGTCATGTCATATTGTGATTGTTGCTACCCTTGGTTGATTATTTGCCTAATCACATGTGACATGGTTCTCTCAAGTCTACAAATATCCCTATGTCCCACTAAAATCTCTCTCAAGTTTTGAAAATCATAAATTTGCCAAATATTCAAAAAAGAGAAAATCAATTCTTGGCTAATTTATGTCCCCTAAGTGAGAATCCTAAGCCTATTTCAATTGATACAAATATTATGCCTAGGAAGGTTTGTTATGGTACCCTATTGGTTAGTATTGCAAAAATATTCCGCTATTCATACTAAGGCTATGCCTAAGTATGTTGCGTCTAACATGGGAGGACCCAAACTAGTTTGGGTACCATCGAAAAGTGGATGATCGTTTGTAGGTACCATGGCATTGGAGACTTGATTCAATGGAATTATTATTGTTCATCTTATGTTGAGTCAAGTATTGAAGCCTAGTGCAATTCTATCCCAATGCCAAGTCAAAATTGAGTGAAGTCCATATGCTATCAACATACAAGTGTCATATTCAAGTTGTGGGAATTTATTGATATATTTGAAGGCATGCAAATAAGTGGAGTTGAAGCTTGCAAAGATGATCATAAGCTATCAAGGTATATCTCTTGTTGATCAAAGTTTATTTGGGTGCATATGAGTTAATTGAATTGGATATATATGCATATGTTGCTTGCTATGAGATGTTTGAATGGATTAAATGCTTAAGTAATCAAGTTTGAAGTTGGTTTGATTGAATATGTTCATAAGATTTCTTCTAGTAAGTGGTTTGAATGGACATATGTCTTGTGAGAGTATTCAAACAAGTTGATTTCAAGTTTGGTTCAATTTGGAGAAAAATGGCTCAATTATTGAAATCTGTCCAATATTGAAAATCTGAGCTAGCAGTGATCATAGACATGTTTGAGTAACCAAATCTATTTGTATTGGCTTGAAATTTGGTCTGCATGCTCTACACTTATGGTAT
The DNA here is from genome assembly GCF_019320115.1 of Miscanthus floridulus. Classification (NCBI taxonomy): domain Eukaryota; kingdom Viridiplantae; phylum Streptophyta; class Magnoliopsida; order Poales; family Poaceae; genus Miscanthus; species Miscanthus floridulus. Next base: position 120,018,701 of record NC_089582.1, on the reverse strand, counting down.
TAGTTGCTGTGCAAATTTCATGAGATTTGGGTAAGTGATACTTTGGATTTGGAGTAGATCTTGTCAGCTATAGTGCAGCAGTTTTCAGCATGTAGCAGTGTGGAAAGATGTGAAATCTGGTAGCAATACAGAAGTCAAAAGAAGCTCAAATTTTTACAGCTACTAGAAGACTTAGTGTGTCACATCTTCACCAAATTTCGTGGTTTTTGGATATGTACTTTGGGAGATATGATTTATTCTTTGAAGAGTACAGAATCTGCTAGGAAAGTGACAATTATTGGATTGATCAAAAGTCACTTAGATTCAAAGGTCCTCAAATTAGAATCATATCTATAAGTGATTGAGGTACCTATGTTTTGGTTTTGGTTTGAGATAGAAGCATGACAAATGATGAGTACAAGACAATTTGTTTGAAGAAGTGTATCTGGTACACATTTGGTACTCAAGCTAGAGATCAAGACCAAGATCAAGATGAAGATGGAGTTTAAGTTCTAGTGATAATAGGAGATCTTTTGATAGAAACAAAAGGACTTAAACAAGTAGAAAGAAAAGGACTTAAAGAAGGATTCAAAGTTATTCATCAAATTAAGTCCAACAATATGGATCAATCAAACAAAATCTTTCAAGTGGATCAAGTGATTTTCTTTCAAGTTATTTCAAGTGGGTATCAAGGATGGTTCTTTGGAGAGAGGTCACTTCGCCCTAGGCTTGGATGGCTAAAATCGAAGTGGTAATCTAAAGGGACATTTGAGGTACTTGGTTCAAGAAAATCAAGAGATTGGTCTAGAAAGCAAGCAACACCCAAAAGAGAACAAGTCATGAAATTTCAAGTGGTATTACAAGTGGTGCATCTTTTAGTTCTCTCAAGCAAGCAATGATCAAAGAAGAAGCAAGCCAACCACAACAAGAAGAGTGCACTTGATCATTAGTGATTCTCAATTCATAAGGGTGAAGAATAGGAATTTAAAGAATTGGTATCTATTGGTCTTCACCAAGCTTATAATTGGACTTCATGGTGCTATTGGAGAAATGAATTGAAATCTATATGACTATCTTCCTCTCCAATATAGCAAAGGTATCATTGTATTGTGCATGATCATTTTTCATCCCTTACTAGTATGCGGTTAGTGCATATAGTACATGCTTATAGGATCATGCATTACAAATGAAAATTTTTAGATTCATAGACTACCACTGTTGCTTGAATGGTTATATAATCTAGTGGTTAGTGTATGAGTTTGTTCATGAGCTAGTAAACCCATGTACTTGATCTATTTTAAATTGCAAACAAGTGACAAGTACAACCTCTTTAAGATGACAAAGGGGGAGAGGTTAATACAAAGAGGGAGAGATTAGTACAAAGTTTTAACCTTAAGCACCCTTTGTGCTTTGTGTGACCCTTTTTGGCGATAGATGACAAAGGGGGAGAGATATGATTAAAGCTTAAGGAGGAGAGAGATGAAAGCTTAAGGGGGAGAGATATGTTTAAAGCTTCAAGAATGCAACCTTGTGTCTAGCTAGGAAAGGGGGAGACTAGCTATGACAAGGGGAGAGATATGACTTGAGAAATCTTTGTGATGAGTGCTATGTGTGTGATATATATGATGTATTTACTTTCATAAGGACCATGCATGTTTTAGAGTGACTTTGTATGGTGTGATGCTTTATGTTTAGTCTTGTGTGATATATCATGTCATATGCATCACGGTTTTTTTTTATTTATTTTGACACACACTTGCACCCCACGGATGCAATGATTTAAGAGGGGTCTCCTATGTGCTTTAGTATGTGCAAATTGACATTTGAGGTCATTTATGAATTCAATTCATATTGCACACATTAAGGGGGAGCCTCTTATATATCATTGAATCCAAAAGCCTAATTGTTTATATCTTTTTGTAAGCTTTAATCGGGTTGTCATCAATCACCAAAAAGGGGGAGATTGAAAGTGCATCTAGCCCTTTAGTGAGTTTTGGATGATTGAATAACAACACGATTAAAGGTCTAACATGTTTGCTAAGTGTTAGACAGGAAATTAATTATCTCACAGATACTTGATGAAATTGTATAAAGCCAAAATGATGTATTGTTGTATAAACAATCTAGTTCAAGCACAAGACAACAATGCAAATGGAATTCATGCAAAGGCTTATTTATTGTGGGATTTCAATGATCTATGTGAAAGCAAGCACGATAAAAGTTAATTAATGAGACATGAGGGATTGCATATGGAATGGTCTCATATTTGAAGCTTGCTAAATTGAAATGAAAAAGACAACAATACAAATGAATGGATGATTCAACACAAGATGTGACTTGATGGCTTGAGATGGTGAAGATAGCAAGGAAAGGCTTCGAGGTACTAAGCAAGGGTGAAGGGCAAGCGATGGCTTGGCGGCCGAAGAACCTAGCTAGGGTGAAGAAGGAAGTACTTGCATTTAGTTGAGGTACTAATCAAGCTGCGACGGTCATATTGTTGTGGAGGATCAAACCTATATTGGACAAAGCATTGGAAGTGACTTGATGCATTTAGAGTTATTCATATTTGATGAATGGAATCAAGTCACGTGCTCAAGATGGCTATGCTCAAGTGAAAAGATCAATATCAACATGATTGGCACCCTCACTTGATGAAGATTGGAAAACATGGCTTCGGTTCAAAGAGATCAACTCAAAAGGTTTAATTTCCTTCTACTTTTAAATTTGAGTTAATAGGAATGCCGTACTATTAAGAGGGATGCAAGTTTAGGTGGTCTGAGGAAGATAGAGTGCTCAAGCATAATAACTAAATCAAAAGAGAGACACTCTAGCACTTCACGAGCACATAGAATAATTTTCTGTGACTGTCGGTGTCGGAAGTCCCGACATAAGCCGGAACTCCCGACAGTCGGAAGTCATGACTCTTGCCGGAAGTGCTGACTCTCAGTCACAGCCTGCGCGGTGACTGTGGACGTCGGAAGTCCCAACGTGTGTCGGAACTCCCGACAGTCGGAAGTCCCGACGTGTGTCGGAAGTCCCGACAGTCAGAAGTCCCGACCCATGCCAGCAGTCCCTGCATCGATGGTTCTTCTGACTGCTCGCTGTCTGTGCACGTCGGAAGTCCCGACGTTCGCTGGGAGTTCCGACCGTCGGAAGTCCCGACGTTCGCCGGGAGTTCCGACACTGACCTGACCCAAGCCGGGAGTCCCGACCTCAGCGGTGTTGGCTGTTTGATTAACTGTACCCGTCGGAAGTCCCGATGTACGTCGGAAGTGATGACCGTCGGAAGTCTCGACGTTTGTCAGAAGTTCCGACACTGACTTGCACACACGGACTTCTGACCTATTGTGAACAGTGTTTTCTTCATACGTCGGAAGTCCCGGGATCTACGTCGGAACTTCCGACGTAGATCTAAACGGTTCGATTTTCACTTGGGGTATAAATACCCCTCTCCTCACTTCTAACCGTTGCCCACTCATTTCATTGTGACAAACACTCGGCCAAACAGCCCCCAAGCATTCTAGGCTCCCCTCTCTTCACTCCCTTACTTCCAACTTCGATTCCCAAAGGGTTTGAGTGATTGGAGAGTGGATTGAGTGAGAAAAACACTTGGAGCAAGCTTGAGCACTTGATTTCTTCGTCAAGCCGGTTTGATTTGCATTTGTTACTCTTGGGGATTTTCCCCTAGCCGGCTAGGCGTCGCCCAAGAGCTTCCATCTTGTGGAAGAGCCTTGGGAAGTTTGTATTACCCTTGTTTTCTAGTGGAGAAACTCAAGTGACCTTTGTGGTATCCTTGAGTGAGGCAAGGAGGTGGAAGAGACTCCGACCTAAGTGGTCACCTCAACAACGAGGACGTAGGAACTCCTTTGTGGGGCTACCGAACCTCGGGATAAATTCTTGTCTCCCGCGTGCTTGTTGTTGTTGTGATTTGCTTGAAATTACTTGTATTTGGTTGTCTCCCTCTCTCTAGCTATTTCTTAGGGTTTGGGACTCGATCTACGGAGTGGTGGCTTATCAACGTCAAGAGAGTAACCCAACACCTTACCTTACCACTAAGAAGTGGGTTTGTAAGTTATCAACATCACAAAGTTCATTTTAGCACTTGTAGTTCATTTCCCGTAAGGGTCGGAAGTGCTGACAGTTTGCGTCGGAAGTTCTGACCCAAACTGTCGGGACTTCTGACACGTCGGAAGTTCTGACCCAAACGTCGGGACTTCCGACATTAACTGACTAGTGCATTTTGATTCAACTCTTTGGTTGCAGCTGTTTGGCTCCCTAGGTTTATCTAGTATATTTTATATACTTTGTGGCTAACTTGTGAGGGGTTGTATTACTTTGATTTGGAGTTTCCATTTTGGAAACTCCTATTACTAATCGTTTCCGCATTTAAAGGTGTTGATTTTTTAGAAACGCCTATTCACCCCCCTCTAGGCGACATCCTAGATCCTTTCAGCTTAGCATAAACCAATCATTGTTAACATCTTATTGCCATTGACTAATATTTATTCAAATAATGATATTTATCCTGAATGATAACTGATTCTTCTTACATAACCCCATGAGCTTTAACTGATTCATCCTTATGAATATGCTAGAATTGACTATTTAGTCGATTTCCTTTCATATCGGCTCTCGGAGCCGCACATTTGGGACTGTCTGGCAACACCGGCATGTTCCGCCCTTAATTACTTATAAACTTTCTCTTCTTGTCAATTGCAGGGTCAAATTGACTGGTACGTCTCAGGAGGAGTGCGTAGGATCGACCACCCCTGCATTGAAGCTAGGTGGATCTCTAGCTCCATCGAGCGGACCCTTCCAGCTTGCTACGCGTGCCCTCGGCACGGGACAAAATTCTGTGCCGACACGCATTTCTGGCACGACTGTTGGGACCCACAATCGTCATGGCGGCTCATAAAAACAACGACATCCTTTTGATACATTACGAAGATCCACCTGACAGAGATAAAGATGTCATCAGCAAAGCTATAGAAGAGTTTTAGAGCAAATGTTTGTTGTCCTACACCAAAACACGTGACAACACAATTGTTTAAAAATTTCCACTACCAAGAGTTCTATTACACGGGCAGACAGATACAACTGAAGCTGAAGACAGGCGTTTCTTTACGGAAGTTGTGGACAATTCTGTTTGTGATGCCATATCAAGCCAAAATGAAGCTTTCTTGGACACATTCCACAACGCCATGAAAGAAGTGATTCATGGGTTTCCAGTTGGTCAAGTTGGGCCAGCTTATTACAACATTCAAGATCCGTCGACCCAAGGGATTAATCATGTCGGTACCAGCCATCAAGAAGCAGCACCAGCTGGTAATGGTGATGTCCAGGTAGTTCAGAGCTCATCTGAACAGGCTCAAGGAACTACTACGAATCAGATATAATATAATCCTAGACTGCAAGTATAGCATGTGCAATAGCCGGTGGGGCATGGTCAGAACCAGGTGATCAATTTTGGTACATCAGGCCACATACCGTCGTTGGCTCAAAAGATAGCGCCATCAATTCAAAGGATCCATAGAGATATAGATCCTTATATCTATAATCAGAGACTTCAAGCAGGAAGTCAACAAAGGACCCAGCAGATGGAGGTTCCACAAGGATATCACTATGGATCAGACTATAACACCCTTCACATGATTCCAAATCCAGGATATCAAGGCACATGGGATTTCAATCCACAGATGGGTCAGCAAGTATAGAGAAATCCAAATCCAAATGTTGATGAGTTGCTGCTGAAGGTGACCAAGATGATGAAGAATCAGTTTGGTCTGAAGCCAAAAGGGCTGACCTTCTCGTACAAACGCCCATATCTAGAATGGTATGATTTGGTCGCTCTTCCCAAAAATTACAGGCTCCCAGAGTTCGCTAAGTTCACTGGCCAAGACAGTACAAGCACGATAGAACATGTCAGTCGGTATCTTACATAATTGGGTGAAGCATCAGTTGAGGATGCCCATCGAGTTTGTTTCTTCTCCTTGTCCCTATCAGGGCTAGCCTTCACTTGGTTTTCATCACTACCAGTCAATTCCATTGCCAATTGGGTTGACCTAGAAAAGAAGTTTCATACGTATTTTTACACTGGGACTAGAGAAAAGAAGATTACCGATGTGACAACTATAAGGCAGAAGACTAATGAATCGGGCACTGAGTTTTTTCAGAGGTTCCGAGAGACTAGGAACTTGTGCTTCTCATTAAACTTGGCTGATGATCAACTAGCTACTTTAGCTATTTAGGGAATGCTGCCAATGTGGAAAGAAAAGCTGCTGGGACAAGAATTCGACAACTTTGGTCAATTGGCTCAACAAGTGGCGGCGCTCAATAGCTAACTCCAGAGTATGCGCAGAGATACCTAGTTCCAGAAGTGTACCACAGTAGCCGAAACTTATGATCCATACTCAGTCAATGACAGCTATAAAGATGAAGAAGAAGAGGTTGCTGCGGCTGAATGGAATTGGGGCAAGAAGGCAGTGATGGTTCCAAATCCTTGGGGAAGAGGAGTCGAGTAGAGCTATGACTTTGATGTCACCAAATCAGATAAGCTCTTCGATTTCTTGCTTGAGAAGGGGCAGATCAAGTTGCCCGATGGTCATGTCATGTTGCTCCCTGATCAGTTGAAGAATAAGGAGTTCTGCAAGTTTCATAATGCTACTTCTCATTCCACTAATGAATGCAAAATCTTCAGACAGCATATACAGAGGGCTATTCAACATGGGAGGCTCAAATTTGATATGCCTCGGAAAATGAAAGATGATGATAATCCTTTTCTAGGAGAGCAAAACATGGTTGATGCTGGGCCACTCAAAGGAAAGACTAAGGTCCTAACGTCAACAAAATCAAAAGAAGCTAGAATAGTCGATCCCAAGATGCAGATATCGGCTAACGAGTACAGAGAAATTAAAAGACGTCGCAATGAGCAAAAGAGCCAATATGAACAGGGAGGAACATCAAAAGCGGGGACAACAAAGTCGCGAGTTACATCTCGAATTCTGTTGAATAAGTGGCAATAGTAGAAGGAAAAGGATTATCAGCATTGGTTAAAGGATCAAGAATACCAACATCAACCGGAGAAAGAGAGGTATGAAAGGAAACAAGCAGAATCACATTGGAATTGTCCTTTCTTTAGACATTACTGGAATGAAGGTTTGAAGTTGCCTACCAGACATGACTGTCTAGAATGCAACAATCAGTATTAGGAGTTTAGGCAATCTCAAACCAACCACCCGTCTATCCATGCTCAAGATGCATATCATCATGATAACATGGATCGGCGCTTAAAAAATAAAAGTGTTCATGATAGGCTTGGAAAGCGAGTTGTTGACCAAGACTGGGCTGATTATGGAAAAGAAGGCAACAAAAGAGAATATGTTTGGTAGCTAGGCGACAGGCTTCAACATCGTTGCAGTTGTGGGTCATGCCGCTGCAAACACAAGGAGGCGGCTAGGACTCTGACAGCAAGGAATCTGGCACAAAGTCTTGCTGGGTGCTGGAGTCCAGCTCGAGTTCCTACGGCAGTGTCGATTCCTACTCGATGTCCTAGGGCGCCATCTCCATGGCAAGAGGGAGCTTCATGATGGAGTCCGGTGCCATCTCCTCCGACTCAACGGAGTCCAATGCCACCTCCTCTGACTCAACGGAGTCTAGCGCCGCCTCCTCTGACTTGGCGAATTCTGGCACCATCTCCTTGGCTGCTTGATGCTAAGGTGAGTGACAGAGTCTGATGCCACCTCCTTGGCTATCGAAGAGCACTGGTGACACCAGCGCTACAGAGCTAAAAGCGGCCGTCGAGCGCATGCATCTGCTCCCATACCCTATGCGAGCGAGCGATCAAGCCTGTACTCCATCGGCTTTATGAAGGGAGCGAAGGGGATGACAACATCGTGAAGCGGTGTGACTTTACTGCTCCTCATGAAGCGGCACGATAGAGCCAAACAGACGATGCGGGGGCATTCACGCCCAAAACAAGGTTAAGAGATCTAAAACATCTTCATTTGTGCAAACGGCACCACACGCTAAAACGACATCCTTTACCGATACGGAGGGAGTATACTTCTGGCTAGGTTTGGCAATCCAGCCACCAAACCTTGATTGGATAGTAGACAGATAGTTCTTCAAGTGTACAAATCTGACATATAGTCAGTGGGAAAGATCAAACTGAACTAATCGGTGCTGCAACATCGAATTAGTTGTCGTGCACGAGCAGGATCATGGAACTACGATTGAGATTAGGGAAACGGGCTGCATAGAAGCATCCGTGCACGCCAGTGCACCTACCCCTTTCTCTATAACTACCAACTGACATCTACATTGTTGTTACTAGCATGTTCATTCTCATACATTGTAAATAGAAATTCTAAAAAAACAGAAGGACTAGCACTCAGACGTCCAAACAAACGGAACATTTGGACGCCGCTCCCGCGCCACTTTCGTACGCCCACGTGGTTCGCTCACCCATGCTCAAGTGTAAGCAGGGACCACCCGAGTCTGCTCCATCCAATCGCAACACCCGCACCTCCATCACGTGCGTCCACGGGAAGCCCGCTCTCTTTCACGCACCCGCATGCCCATGGGGATCAATCACAGTCACCTGCCCTGCCTACGTATGCGCGCCTTAGAGGCATCTATTGGCCTTAGGCACCTACATGGTGACCCACGGCGGTGCCCCAGCAGCAGTAGGCAATTATGGCAGGCCGCTTTCCGCTAGACACCGGCTCCATTACAACATGTGCTCCCCCAAATCTATTTTTAAAACATCTAGATGAAACACTTGAAACATATGTCTAAAAACAAATGAAACACTTGAAACATACACTTAAAACATGCGTGTATAGCCATAGCAACATATGCAACATCCAGATTTACTTTTACAACATCTAGATAAAACACTTGCAACATACATTTGAAACACCTGAAACACTTGAAAACATACGCTTAAAACATGCATGTTATACAACATCTAGATATACTTCTGCCACATCCAGATGAAACACTTGAAACATACGTTTGAAACAACCAAAACACTTGAAACATACTCTTGCAACATGCATATATAGCTATTGCAACATTTGAAACACCCAGATGAAACACTTGAAACATATGTCTGAAACACCTAAAAACATTTGAAACATGACATCGCCAACGGCCATGGCCTACCTGTTGGGGAACCACGGTAATCAATAAGCTCATGTCAGGGGGCTATCGAGAACAATGACCTAGCATACACCTCTGTCGTAGGCCTCTGTACCACGTCCATGCCAGGTGTGGGATGGCGGCAACATTTTAGGGAAGATCGACGAGGAGGATAGGGAGCGGATGGAGGCTGCCCTTGCGAAGGCACTGGAGTGGCTGGAGGAGAAGGACAGTGCCACGGGATGAATAGTGGAGGAGGACTATGAGGATAAGCTCATGGGGGTGGAGGATATGTGTGGCCCAATCATTAAGCAGGTGGGGCGGCGAGGATGGGGGTGTGGCGCAGGACTGGCACGCGGTGCGGTGTGAGCTTAGCTTCTAGTGAACGGAGAATGGATAAGAGAGTGAATGGAAAAGATCAAGGGGGAAGGTGAGCGGTGGACTACTTTTAGTGGGATGTGGGCCTACGTCCAATGCGTCCGGATGTTAGGTAAGTAGCATTCTCAAAAAAACATTGATTCGATCAATTCTAATCATCACTATATTAACTACCCCATATCCCCATCAACCTTTCTTCAATAAGGTCTAAAACTTTATGTTACATATATATTGAAAAAACTGTGGTTAAATTTAGTGCACACAGCTAAAGAAAATTAATTATCTTTATTCAAAATTTGATCTAAAACTAAAAAACCCATGGAGCTCTCTTTACTCAATAACTGGTCTAAAATCCATAGAGTATTTAACCCATAGAGTATCTGACTAGGTATAGAGTATTGTCGGGTATCAGTATTAGAGATACCCAAAGATGGGATCTGAGGACCGCGAGCGATGGTTCGCCTAGATATTCAAGGACGTATTTCAGTCTCGACCGACCCTAAAGGGATGGTCTCCATCTCGCCCTACCCCTCAGGCTTGGGGGCCATCTCGCCCAACCCCTTGGGCATGGACCCTATGTCATCCAACCCCAAGGGTATGGGACCGTCTCGCCCGACCTTGAGGGCATGGCTCCGTCTCGCACGACGGGGACCCATATCACCTCCGACCACTACATGTCTAAGGGTATGACCCCAGGGTCAAACTTCTAACACCGGGAGGGAAGTGGGCATGTCTCGCCGTGACCCATGACCACATCAGGCCATGCCCGGGGGTTCACATCACCAACTATGATGGGTGAGTGGTTGCTGTGCTGCCTACTCCCCGTACGGCCACTAACCGGCACATCGGTTCGCCACGCCGTCTATCGGGACAGGATGGGACACCATGACCAGCTAATGACATCGGGGCATGGCACCAGTGGTGAATAGGAGCCCAACATGGAGCCATCCCCATCACCATCTACAGCGTCGGTGGGACCCGTATGAAGGAGAAGAAGGACCCAGCGGCCCTAGAGACCTTCTTGTTTCTTGCTTTTCTCCTTCTTTCTCTCTGTAACCCGTGCCTTCCCCTTCACCTATAAAAGGGGGAGCAGGATGCCCCAAAAAGGGAGGATGAACACACAACTGAACAAGCACAACAAGATTCAACTCTATTCGATCTTTTCAACAGAGACTTGGGAACTCCTCCCTCTCTCGCCCGTTTGTAACCGCTACTACAAACTAGTGCCGGTAACACGAGCAGCAGTAGACTGGACATAGGGACATTCTATCCAAACCAGTATAAATCCTTGTGTCCTCTGAGCAAACCATCTGAGCCAGATGTGCAGATACAAATTTACTAGCCGGTGATCCAAAACACTGATAGTTGGCATGCCGTGTAGAGGCCTTTTTTGCGTCTCGACGTCCACATTAGGCCTTGGATGGCTAGTCATGGCATCAACTGGATCCCAAGCGTGCACGTGTGCTTTGGGATCCTAGACTTCATCATCATGATGGAGGGAGAGTTGGCGAAGGTCCTACCGTTTCCTAGCCTCGACGCGATCGTTGAGGCGCTTGAGGAGCTATAGCTGCACGTGCCAGAGGCTCACACCCCCGGGAGCAACTAGCTCCTCAGCTTTGATTATAGGAGGCTAGAGCGCCAGCTCGATGCCTTCCTTGGACCCTGACCATCCTAGGAGGACCTATGCTTCCTCACCTTCTCATTCACCAATGTCATGATACAGCTTGCCAGAGGGGAACCGCTCCCCTAGAATACCAAGTCCGGAGTGCCCCAACAGCTTTCTCGTTCGGTCTGCGCAATGCTACGGGGACCGTTGGCCACCTCGTGGCACAGCACATGAACCCATCCCCTACGAACGACGAGTTCATGGGGATGACCAAATACATCATGGAATCTTTGCATGACCTTCTCGAGGGAGATTCAGAGTCGCCCTCTGACTTTGACTCTAGCAGGGGGAGCCATCACCCCTTGCGAGAATGTTTTATGGTAGGTACTCCCAAGGGACGTGTTGAAAGCATCCATGAGGGAGGGGCTACCCCACCAAACAACCTTGATGACGAGGTCGAGGGAGATGTAGGGACCCCTCCTCGCCTACGAGTGGAGCAGCTAAGGGCGTGGCATAGGGAACTTGAGGATGCGTGACTCTAGCTAGAGCAGGAGCGCACGGAGCTTGAGCAAGAGATTGAGCATCGTGGAGATGGTGGGTGTGAGCGCGTCATAGCCTGCGACATGAACTAAAGGATCATTGAAGATGATGGAGCCCTCCCGCACTTCGCCCCGGCAAGCTAGAACATTGCTGCCATAGCAGCCTTGCTCTGAGGGCTCCCAGAGCCTGTGACACCCGAAGATCGTTGGGCCCATCGCGAGATCCACACGCTGCTTGAGCGCGCGGTGGTGCAGCAGGCGGAGAGCTCGCTGTCTCAGTGATGCAAGCTCGACGCTAGTTAGCATGTGCCCTCGGGTTGACATGTCGGGGACGTATCAGTCCACCAGGTGCTGCATGGCGGCGGGGAGCGTGTCGTGGCCTCCACCGTGACGCACGTAACACCCTGGGTGCCCGTAGGCATGGACAAAGCAGTGAGGGAGAGGAAACCAGCCATGGCTTCCATCCTCATCATGGCGGACGCTATGACAGTGGTGAGGATTGGAGCCCGAGCCCTGACCTGCCGGGGCCTCAGGCCTTCGGCCGACACATCCTCAATGCCGCCTTCCCACCGTGGTACCGACCACCGACCAACATCCAAAAATTCTCTAGGGAGACGAACCCTAGACTGTAGCTCGAGGATTACTGGCTTGCTTGCCAAGCCAGTGGAGTGGATAGTGATAGTTTCATTATCCGTAATCTTCCATTGTTTCTAGCCGATTTGGCGCGAACATGGTTGGAGCACCTTCTGCCCAACCGGATTCAAAGTTGGGTGGACCTAAAGGAGATTTTTTGGGAAACTTCCTACCGGCACGAAATTTTGTCCCGTGCCAAGGGCACACGAGTAAGCCAAAAGGGTCTACTCGATGGAGCTAGAGATCTGCCTAGCTTCAATGTAGGGATTATCGATCCCGCGCACTCCTCTCGAGATGTGCCAATCAATTTGACACTATAATTGACAAGGAGAGAAAGCTAATCAGCAATTTAAGATGGAACATGCCGATGTTGCCAGCCAGTTTCGAATATGCGGCTCTGAGAGCCGATATGGAAGGAGATCAACTAAATAGCTGATTCTAGCGTACTCATAAGAAATCTGTTAAAGCTCATGGGGTTGTGGAAGAAAAATCGGTTATCATTTAGGATGCATATCGTTATTTAGACAAATGTTAGTCAATGGCAATAGGATGTCAATAATAATTAGTTTATGCTAAGCCAATGACTACTAGTAACCGAATCCCTTTTTATATAAAAGAAGCAGCTCATTATCATTTAACCATTTAATAGAGAAAAAATCTAATGAACATATTAGATCTCATCTATCGTTATGACTAGTGGGGCATGAGGCAGAATCTTGATGGCCATAGAAACGGCGATAAGCTCGATGACCCTAACTTATTACAAATATCAGTGGGGCATGAGGCAGAATCATGTAGGCCATAATATATAATAATAAGATCATGGGGCTAACACATCTTTCAACCTATCTCTACTTCAACGGTCTCATCACGTGAACTGCATATATGAAAGCACTCGATATCGGCTAAAACAGCCGATTCAGGCATAGCGCACAGTTAAGGTCATGCCCTATCAGGAACGGATCTACCAAGTAACGATCCCCACTCTATGGTGCTAACAGTGGGGTGTGAGGCAGAATCACATAGGCCATGATAACAGGCCATAGAGCGGTTTTTGTTAGCCAATAGATCTATTCAAGACCAGACATGCCTTAACCACAAATTATGCACGATCAAGATTGACATAAAATAGCCGATAAAACATAACTCATCATTTAAGATGCAGATTAAATCAATTTAGATTAATAAATGATGGGTTAAATAGGATATAAGGCCGATCTAGATCAATCCCAATCGGATGAAGTGATATTGCTGTAATTAAATAAATAATGAAAGTAATCAGCAATATCGGTAACTTAATGAATCTATCCGAAGGATGCCACCCTTAGATAGAGCCAATAACTTGACCTTAATCTAGTTCGAGCAGTGGAGGTCGACCAGATCGATGCAGTCGTACTTGAACTAAACAAGAATCGATAACTAGCTTATACCAGAGTCGCAGTGGAGGTCGACCAAATCGATGCAGCCATATGAACAGGAGTATAAGCCATGATGGTACTTACAGACAAGCTAGAGGTCGGCCGGACTGATGCAGCCCTGCTCGCTAAAGAACTCGACGAGATCTATTCTACTCCTACTCCTAAGGGGTGGCCGGAGCCAAAAAAGTAACTTGTATTTGATTGATTGTGTGTCCTTTACAATAGCCGAGGTCTAGTATTTATACCCGAAACCTACGCATGAATCCTACTTAAGCACGACTCATTACAATTTCTTGGCCTAAGAGGAAACATTCCTAATTTAAGATAACTTGGACTCTAATCTTTCCCTTTTTGTAGAGTCCAACATGGTTTTCCTAGCACCGATCGTAGCTTTTGTCGTTATCTGCTGGCGCTATCTGAAGAAAGCCAATTCTAGTGCTGCATTCGAATTAGCTGATATCGACCTTCGTGCAATCGATTCCTTGATGACATGATCTTGGAAGCTTTTGAGTCCCTGCAATTCTTCTTCCAAATTTTGTTGTAAACACTTCTAGGGCACTTACGCGCATCCTGGGAACCCGTGGGATCTCAAAAACTATTGACAAAAGTCCAAGGAAACTCTTTGTGAGTACATCCGGTGCTTCTCCTGATAGTGCAACGAGCTGCCCGACGTCGCCGATGCTGACATTATAGGAGACTTCCTATCTGGGAGAACCTACGAGTCCCTAGTTCACAAGCTAGGACACAAGGGCTCATGAACCACCAAGGAGCTCCTCGACATCCCCACCAGCCACACCTCAGGCGAGGAGGTGGTCAGAGCAATTTTTGACCACCCCAAGGGCAAGGCAAAGCGGGACAAGGATGTCGGCGAAGGCACCTCCAACCGCCCCAATGAGAAGAAGAACAAGCAGCGGCATGAGCGCTCGCTCGTGGCCGCTACCGACCGCAAGGGAGGTTAGAAGCACACCGAGGGTACCCTAGACCACTTTGAGAAGCTGCTCGAAGGGCCATGCCCAAACCATGCCTTCCATGTCAAGCACCTATACAAAGACTACGCCCTCATGAAGCGGTTCCTATCTGGTGGCTCCAACAAGGGGGCATAGGAAGGAGCCCAAGCTGGTGGCAGACGATGCCGAGGGGAAGGATGGTGTCTTTCCAACGTCGGATGGCTGCCTCATGATCTTCGAAGGGTCGGTGGCCTACGACTCCAAGCACCGCCAGAAGCTTGCGCGCCGCAAGGTCTATACGACCATGTCGGCTGCACCATCGTACCTCCAATGGTCGAAGTCCACCATCACCTTTGATGAGACCAACCACCCAAAAAGCATCCCGTAGCTAAGAAGATACCTGCTCATGGTCGACCCAATCGTCGGCATGAAGTGACTCATCAAGGTGCTGATGGATGGAGGCAGCGGCCTTAATATCATGTACGCTTGAGACGCTCAACACCATGGGCATCGACCGGGGAGAGAAAAGGGGAGAGCGAGGGAGAGGAGAAAACTTATAGATCCATTTGTGAACCCGGAGCACAATGTCAAGCTAGAGGTCATCCATCGTGAGGGAGTCAGTG
The DNA here is from genome assembly GCF_019320115.1 of Miscanthus floridulus. NCBI lineage: Eukaryota > Viridiplantae > Streptophyta > Magnoliopsida > Poales > Poaceae > Miscanthus > Miscanthus floridulus. The sequence continues at coordinate 120,003,437 of NC_089582.1, read as the reverse complement.
TTGGCTGCCTTCGTCGAGAAGGGTTTCTACCGCCGAAGGAGGTGGCGCACTAGAGGGCCCCTGCGGTGGAAGATTTCCCACAACCTCAGGCCAGCGAGGTTGTTTCCTTCCTCGCTTTTCATGAGCATGGGTTAGGATACCCAAAGCACTGATTTTTGCATGGGCTCCTTAATGAGTGGGTCCTAGAGCTGCCGCACCTCAATCCAACAGGGGTGCTGCATACTGTCAGTGTTTCGAACAAGCACCGGCAAGTAAATTTATATTTATGCGTGTTAGGCCTGGATGGTGCGCTAAAGGACACAAGATTTATATTTATGCGCGTTAGGCCTGGATGGTGCGCTAAAGGCCCCTACACCGTAGCTTGCAAACCAAAGACTCGTAGGTTATCCTAGATAGGAAGGCTCCTATCATGTCGGCGTCGGGCGAGACAGAGCCAGTCTTTGGACATTAGGCGAGGCAAGGTCCATCCTCGGACATCGAGCGAGGCAGAGTCTAGCCCTTAGCCCTTGGGCAAGGTGGAGCTAGCCCATGGGCGTCGGGTGAGGCGGAGTCTAGTCCTTAGCCCTCGGGCGAGGCGGAGCTAGACCACGGGCGTCGGGCGAGGCGAAACCAAACTCTTGCCATTCAGGCAAGAAGCGCAGTAGTGCCCTTGTCCGTCCGAGAGTTTTTAACGTTCGATGGTTATTAGTTCCACCTCCTTGGGTACCCTGGTATTAGGTCCCCGACACATACCATCGGCTTTGTCACTATGTGCGAGGCTTTCCTTGGGATGGATCCGCACATGGACTTCTTCCAGTGGATGTTCTCCAGGAGAGCTTTGTTGGAGGGGAAGCCGCACATGATCGTGTTGGTGGGGGGTTTCGCGCTGCAGAAGAAACCAAGCGCGTCGGGCTCGTACCCCGTGTACATCCCGTATGATTCCAATAGGGGGTGGCACGAGGAATGGTTCTACATTAGGAACCCAATGGAGGTGCCATTCCCACCATTCATCGGTAGGAGGCCAAAGAGGCAGGAGAGCTGGTCGTGGGGCCTCGCTAGCCGGTAGAAGAAGAAGGTGGAGATTATCGAGGTGGAGCTCTAGAAGCTCGTGCGGCGTGGCCTTGATAGGGTGCAGGTGTTCCACACCCTCTTTCGCTGTCGGGTCACCCCGCTGGTGGAGAGGTCACGGCCGATGTGGAAGTACAATGGCCTGATGGACCCTGACTGTGCGTCCCCGGAGGAGCTGCCGAACGATGAGGTCTATAGTCGTGTTGACCAGGTGCTGTAGCTGAGGTCTAAAGAGACCCTCGATGGAAAGCCCGGACCCCTCAACGCCGTGATGGTGTCCAAACTGGTATGCTCCCCTCTCCTTACTCCATGTTCTTTTCCCCTTTTGCTCTCCCATGTCCTAACTTTTAGTCATCTGTTCCGTAGGGACTTGCAGTTTACAAGTCCCAGCCGCACCTTCCGAAGGGGCCGGAGGGTGTGGCTCGGCAAGCCGCCTTGAAGGAGCCAGTGGTTGAGAGGAAGAAGAAGAAAGCCAAGGAGGCTCGATGGAAGCATGAGAAGGAGATGGAGATTGCCCAGCATGTGTGGGCCGAGGAAAATAGGAGCGACGTCGAGTCAGAGCTTGAGTTAGAGGACCCCATAGGGGTGGGTGATGATAAGATCTTCTTCGAGGAGGAGGAAGGCTGGGAGGTCATTGCGACCTCGGTGGAGCATTGCGATCCTGTGGCCGTGTCTACTAGTGGCGAGTAGGAGGTTGAGAGGCACAGTGATGTTCCCACACCGAGGAAGCGTGCTACGAGCGCGGACGCTATCGGTGAACGGGAGACGAAGCGAACGCGATCACTGTGCCCTTCTAAGGCGTTGCCAGCCTTGTTCCCACCTGTTGTGGGCGCGGCGGGATAGGCTAGGTGGTTGGAAGAGTGGGCTCACACCCACATGTCATTGGGGCTAGCGACAACACGCGACCCATAATGGGAGGATGCCCCACTAGCTGCTCTGGTCGGCGTGCCTCGAGCCAAAGGTCATGGTGATTCATGGGCAGAGCAGGAGCCGGTTGGGTTGACCCCCTAGTTGAAGTGAGGGGGCATGGGTCATGGCCCAAGAGCGGTCCTCACTTGGTGGGCCCATTGACATCAGATCAAGGCTTTAGAGCCCTACCACTTTTGTCTTGATATGCCTTCTTTGTTCCTTTTTGATCTTGCTGTTGAGTTTTTGGGAGTGCGACTGACCTAAACTTTTTTGACAGCGGCCGGATGTTGATGGGGCTGAGCATCGCCCCAACTCCCATGTGGGAGGATTGGAGGCCCACCATGCAGCATGCCATGACTACTAGCAGGGAGAGTAGGGTGGTGGCAGTGGGTCCTTCCCTTCTGGGGGTGGTGCCCCCTGGGTCGGTCATCAGTACGATGACAGCAGTGGCTATAGTGTTGGTGGCAATCCCTGTGGTGACGGCAGAGGCCATGTCGGAGGTAACCCTTGTGGCCCCTCCTCTACCGGCTATGGTGGAAGAGGAGAGGGAGACCGGGCTCCCTGCCTCGCCGGGTAGAGGGCCGCACGACTCACCCTCCCGGTCAGAGCTGGAGGTGCCAAGCGGAGATGCGGCCGAGCCAAAGCTAGAACACCTACCAGTGGCCCATGAAATTGAGGTGGTGGATATCCCCTTCGACGGTGAAGTAGGTGACAAGGTGGAGCGGCTAGCGCTGTTGTAGGAGCTAGCGGTGGTTCGGTCATCAGCTGGGCCTTCCAGTGGGTTTAGGGTGAGCCGTAATCTAGTGTGGCCCTACCCCGGTGACCCGAGGAAGGCAAAGTTCATCCTCCATGACGACGAGGAGGTGGCGCTCTAGCACTTCCTAGGGGAGAGCAGAGTGACGATGGAGTCTGATCTCGCCCAAACCAAGGCGAGGCTTGAGGTGGCCTTGGAGCGGGTCAAGTCCATCCATCGGGCGGTTATGGTTGATCTGCCCCACACCGTAGAGGTAAGTTCTCTATGATTTGTTCTTGATTCCTTGGTTCCTTGTTGGTTGCTTCATCATGTTAGCTCCTTGCTTTGCAGGGCTTGGAGGGGATGTCGTGTTGCAAGTCTCTTTTCCTCCAGGAGGAGCATGCCAGGATGGTCGAGTTCGAGCGTGAGCTAGAGCCTGCCTACCATGAGTCCCAAGACCGGGCAGCTGAGGTGATCGAGGCATGGGTGGTGGAGTAGCTCACGGTGGACCGAGCGACCGTCGCCAAGCGGGGGCTTGAGGCAGTGAAGGTCCACCAAGAGGAGATCGAAGTGACACTACAGAAGTCCCTGGCGGACATCGAGGCGGCGCTCCAAAGTTCACTAGAAACTCTAGAGATGGAGTGGAAGGCTCAGTCGGAGGCCGACCAGGAAGTGCTCGCGCTTAGGGGCCGGGTGATGGGAATGGAGGAGGCAAACGTCTGGCTATGCGAGCAGGTGGCTCGGCAGAAGGAGGGACTCTCCATCCTTGAGAACACCTACCTCGGTACATACCTTTTCTGCTTTTTGACATGTTGGTTTCTTCCTTTAGCTTGCTTTTGAGCTTGTCGCCCTTCTTCCAGAGCTAGGTGGAAAGGTGGAGTCATTGGAGCGAGACCTAGAGACAGCCAAGGCGATGATTGGCCTGAATGCGGAGGCGCTGGCCAAGTCCCTTGAATTGCGACGTGCTCTCGAGGGGGAACTTGACCAGATATGCAATGTTGCCCAGCTCGTCGTCTCAGAGGTCTTCGAGTTAGCACCAAGTACCAGTGCACCCGCCATCCGGCTGGCAAGGTTTCAGATGAGGTTTGGGCCATCATCACTAATGGGTTGTTCTACCGGATGTTGGGGGTGTTGACTTCAGTGGCGACGTACCACCCGGACCTAGACTTCGCCGCCATCTACAGTGCATGTCGATGGCTGGAGCACGGAGGACATCCACTTGCTCAGGGAGAGCTTGCTACCACACGCAAAGTTGGTGGCTGAGCAAGTCTCCACGCGGTGGGTGATGGATGCTCGCCATGCGGACATGGCTGAAGGTGCACGTCAGGGGGACATCGCCTAGCCTACGAATGGCACCGAGCCTAGGTCAAAAGCAACCATCACCCTACCTCTGACTAAGCCAAACATTACCCAGTTAGAGGATGAGCAGCCCCTACCCTTGCTGGTCGAGCCAGTAGCTGATGCTGTCGGGGAGCCGCAGTAGAAGTTTTAGAGTAGAAATACTTTAGCAGATGTAAAAGATAATGTCATGGGGGAGCCCCCTGTGTAAAGTGTTTTTGTGATGCAACTACTTTATTTTTTATTCTTTTCTTTTATGCACCTGCCCGTTCATACCATAGGCTACAACCTTAAGAGCCCGGGCATGGCCAGCGAGGCTTAGCTGCTCGTAACCATAGGTAGAGGCAGGGTGCGATCGATCAAAATATTTAAAGCAATGTTACATAAGGTAATTAAAGGAACGGACTACCCTTTCGTTTAGGGAAAATGTATTTATCATATGATAGCAAAAAGAGAGGTGGCATTGCACCACCGTGGAGCCCCTGAGCGACCCGAGCCGAAAGTGTTCGGGTCGGGGCACTTTATAGGAGCAAACGTTAAGTAAAAATGGTAAGACTGAATTTTAGGGGAAGAAACAACGTAGTTGTTTGCCATTCCAAGTGTTGGTGAGAAAGTCACCATTGTCGTCCTTCAGTCAATGGCGCCCAGTCGGATCACCCTGGTCACCCTATAGGGACTTTTAGTCATCCGGATCCTTGCCCGCTATGCCCTCTTTCTTGGCTACTGGCTCCTTGCCTTTTCCTTCCTTCGGCCCGCTAGCCTATCGCAGAAAGCACTTGAGGAGCTCATAGTCCATGTAGAGGTGTTTGATGGGGTAGACATGGTTGGTGCACAGGCTCTCCATGAGCTCGTTGAAGTGCTCTAGGAGGTCCTACTGGGGCTGCTTGCCCATGTGATTAGCCATGGCGACCAACGCAAAGTTGGTCGGTCGGCGATGATCTTTCTCATTCTTTTTGCCCCTCTGCATGGTGGGGCCCTCATCCTAGTCCTCGTGCTTGGCCTTGCCTTTGTCCTGGCCTCTATTGAAGACTGCTCCAACCGCCTCCTCGCTGGAGGCATGGTTCGTGGCGACGTCAAGTAGGTCGCGGGTGGTACGGGGCTTTAGGTAGCTAATCTTGTGGATTAGGGACTCGCGGGTTATCCTAGAGAGGAATGCGCTGATGACGTCCGCGTCAATGACATCAGGGAGGGAGTTGCATCTTTTGGAGACACATGCGAATGTAATCCCAAAGGGTCTCGTTGGGCTCAGGCTGGCAGCTCTTAAGGTCCCAGGATTTCCCAGGGTGGACATACGTCCCCTGGAAGTTCCCGACGAAGACCCTCTTGAGGTCCGCCTAGTTGCGGATGCTGTCGCGTGGGAGGAATTCAAGCCAAGCTCGAACATGTTCCCCGACATATATAGGGAGGTACTGAATGATGAAGTGGCCATCATCCACTCCACCGGCTCGGCAGGCGAGCTAGAAGTCTTCAAGCCATATACCAGGGTTCGTCTCCTCAGTATACTTGGTGATGTTGGTAGGTGGTCGGAAGAGCTGTGGGAACAGCGCTCTCTGGATGTGTCGGCCAAAGGCTCGTGGTCCTGAGCCATCCAGGCAGGGACTCTGGTCGTCTGGCCAGTGACCATGCCTGGGATGTGTTTCACCACTCCCTACGATGGTCCAGCCGGTGTCTATGTTGCCTGCCCTCACTACCATTCGATGGATGTCATCATCATGTTGGGACCAATGCCGGTTGCTGATGATGTTGTGAGCGTCTTGGTTCGGCCCGAGCCGCTCGCGTATAGGAGGTCAGTGCAGAGTGCGCGCCAGGTTAGGTTGAGGCATAGATGTGGCCTCCTATGCCACGCTCGGCGACTGTAGCAGTGAGCAGGTGGAGTGATTCATCTGGTGTGTCCCCACTCCCCTGGTGGGGAGAGGGGCCATGAGTTGGTGTCGCAATGTGGAGCTTTCCGCATGTTCAATGGTGGCGGTTTCCACCAGTGCCCTAAGGTTTCAATTGATCGCCTATTCCTGGGGGTCATTCAGCTCAGGAAGGCCACGCAGAAGCATTGCCGCGGTGGCGATGTTTTGGCCAGCCCGAGCGAACTATGGGGGATCATTCCCCCCAGCCACGATGTTACATTGGACCTAGCGGGCGCGACCCCGGGCGCCACTCACTGGGTTCCTCGTACGGGGCGTAGTGTGGTGTGCTGAGCAGGCCGGCATAGGTGGTAGTTGGTTCGGCCGCCATTGTTGTAGCTCCTCGCCGTGCTTTTGTGCGAGCGCGAGGGCCCCCGCATGAGGGTCCAGAGGGTTGTGAGTCTGCAAGGACTCCGCTACCACTAGCGGCTATCCTAGAGCATCTACCATAGCACACTCCTAGGATGGACAGTGGCTAGGTGCCACATCACCGATGTTGGAGCCATCGCTCTCAACCTCGTCATCTACGAGTTCGTAGAAATAGGTGGGAGCATAGCTCGCCATCCCCATGAATTTGGATGTGAGTGGAGGCGGTGTCAGCATTTTTTGGAGCCCCCGGGCGTACGCGTCCACGGGGGACATGGGGCCATAAGGGAACCGGTCATATAGTGGTTATGGTGTGGACAATGCGGTCCCTCTGGATAATCGGTGGAATATAGTAAATAGCAAGTAAATAACAGTATGTACATCACTCACAGCAGGGTTTTAGCAGAGCGTTTACATAGAACTAAGCGTAGACACCTCATCATTGAAGTCATTGGGTGTCCCGAAGCCGACGGAGGGCGCCCCTCCAATGGGCACTGGGATGAGGTGCCTACTCATGGAGGTGTAGTACGATGAGCCGATCGATGATGAAGTCTAGGCTTTCGAAGAGGAAGGCCTAGGATGGCTCAGAAATGGGTGGAACCCATATCCCAACAGGTGAGAGTGCGGGAAACTCCAGCGAGCTGAAGTGAGTCATATTGCTTGAGCCCGCCATGGTGAAGGTGGTGGAAAAATGGGCCATTGATGACCAAAAAGTGTGAATGTACATTGTCTTCCCCACAGACGGTGCCAACTATCGGTGCAGAAAGTGACCAAGACATAAATATTTATAGTTTTGTTGTACGTTGTGATCAGAAGTGGCCTAGCACTCAATGACATAGGATTTATACTGGTTCAGACAACGTGCTCTACGTCTAGTTTGGGTCGGTCGGTGACTTTATTCCTGAGCCTAGGTGCTCAAAGTTTATTATGGGGTTACAAACGAAAGGGAGAAAGATGGGGGGTGCAAGAGGCCCGGTCGGACTCTAGTCTGAAGGGCCAAGAGTGACAAGAGCTTCGCTATGAGCTGAGTGTTTGAGTGTGGGCCCAAGGTTTGAACCTAGTGGTTCTGTTGTGGTGTGTGAGTGAACTGAGGGATCTATCTATTGGGAGAGAACGCATCCTATTTTATAGATGAAGGGGATAGCCTTATAGATGAAGGGGACAGCCTTACAAGCGAGAGAGATAGTACGTTGATGTCTAGAGGCATGTGGGGGAGCCTTACCGTGTTTGTCTCGTATGGGTGTTGATGGTGCCCACAACACTGTAGGGCAAATGTCGCCGCCCACAACACTGCTTGGGTTCTGACATGCCAGGAAGGTTTGCAGGATACACTTCTAACATGCCATGTTGGTACTATCCTGTAGGTGTATAGGGTACGATCCTCGGTATTGTGGTTTGACTTGAGTGCTCTACCTTACTTTCTCTATCCGTCTCCTAGTCCTCACCGAATGGGCGTCCCTGGTCGGTTGGTCCTGGTCGGCTCTGACTGTGCTAGTCGGAGAAGAGCTATAAGCAGGGGTTTGGCGCAACCCCGGTTGGAGACGTGGGTCGAAGTCGGAAGTGGTGTTTGGCTAGGCCTTCTAGTCGGAGAGGCGGCCAGAGTCAAAAAGCGGATGCCGTTCCTCCTCGACCAGGCCTTTTGGTCGGAGATTGGATTGCCCTTCTGGCCTATCGTTTAGGGATTTTGGGCTGTCTAAGGAGTCTGCGTGTCGTTCGCAACGTCATCTGCTGGGTTAAGCTTTTGCTAGGAAGCCAGCCCATGAGGGACCTCGGGTTTATGAACCCGACATCATACCTGGCCAACTGGGGTGGCAATGTCAGGCAGTGAGCTCAGCATGGTGGTTAGGGCATGGACCGTGGTCACAACCTCCGTGTGGATGCTCCCCCATTCCCTCTCCTCTGCTACGTCATCAAGGGCAACCACCCGGACCAGAGACCAAGATGGCTATGCGCTGATCCTAAGAGGCGCCGACCCCTCTTGTGGCACTACTCCTATGGGGTGGATCCTTTGGTATTAGAGGGGCTGGGTGATGTGAATACGAAGGCCTACCCCATCGCCACATCCACTAAGGACGCCTCGGGTGCGCCCTCTTCCTTCTACCCCACCATAGGCATGGCCACCTGCACGGATGATGGCTCAGCTACGCCACCTCCTCCTATGACATTGTGGCCACACCTAACCATGCCATGCCCACCAAGGGCACCTCGGATGCGTCCTCCTCCGTCTGCTCTCCCATGGATGCTGTGGTGGCGATGTTCTAGCCAGCCTGAGTGAACTATGGGGGATCATTCCCCCGTCCATGATGTTACGTTGGACCTAGCGGGCGCAACCTCGGGCGCCACTCACCGGGTTCCTCGTACGGGGCGCAGTGTGGTGCGCTGAGCAGGCCGGCGCAGGTGGAAGTTGGTTCGGCCACTGTTGTTGTAGCTCCTCGCTGTGCTTTTGTGCGAGTGCGAGGGCCTCGCATGAGGGTCCAGAGGGGTGTGAGTCTGTAAGGACTCTGCTACCACCGGCGGCTGTCCTAGAGCGTCTGCCATAGCACACTCCTAGGATGGACAGTGGCTAGGTGCCATGTCACCGATGTTGGAGCCATCGCTCTCAACCTCGTCATCTATGAGTTCGTAGAAATAGGTGGGAGCATAGCTCACCATCCCCATGAATTTGGATGTGAGTGGAGGCAGCGTCAGCATTTTTTGGAGCCCCTAGGCGTACGCATCTAGGGGGGGACGTGGGGCAATAGGGGAACCAGTCGTATAGTGGTTGCGGTGTGGACAATGCGGTCCCTCTAAATAATCGGCGGAAGATAGTAAATAGCGAGTAAATAACAATATGTACATCACTCACAGCAGGGTTTGAGCATAGTGTTTGCTCAAAATGAAGCACAGGCACCTCATCGTTGAAGTTGTTGGGTGTCCTGAAGCCAACGGAGGGCGCCCCTCCAACGGGCACCAGGATGGGGTGCCTCCTCATGGAGGTGTAGTATGATGAGCCAGTCGCTGATGAAGTCCAGGCTTCCAAAGAGAAAGGCCTAGGACGGCTTAAAGATGGGTGGAACCCACATCCCAATAGGTGGGAGTGCGGGAAACTCTAGCGAGCTGAAGCGAGTCGTATTGCTTGAGCCCGCCATGGTGAAGGTGGCAGAAAAATGGGCCATTGATGACCAAAAAGTGTGAACGTACATCGTCTTCCCCACGGACGGCGCCAACTATCGGTGCAGAAAGTGACCAAGACATAAATATTTGTAGTTTTGTTGTACGTTGTGATCGGATGTGGCCTAGCACTCAATGACATAGGGTTTATACTGGTTCAGATAACATGCTCTATGTCTAGTTTAGGTCGGTCGATGACTTTATTCCTGAGCCTAGGTGCTCAAAGTTTGTTGTGGGGTTACAAATGAAAGGGAGAAAGATGGGGGGTGCAAGAGGCCCGGTCGAACTCTAGTCTGAAGGGCCAAGAGTGACAGGAGCTCCGCTATGTGCTGAGTGTTCGAGTGTGTGCTCGAGGTTTGAACCTAGTGGTTCTGTTATGGTGTGTGAGTGAACTGAGGGATCTATCTATTGGGAGAGAACGCATCCTATTTTATAGATGAAGGGGACGGCCTTACAAGCAAGAGAGAGAGTATGCATGCTGCTAAGTATTGTTGCCCGCGCCGTCGGGTACAAGATGATGGTAGGCACCCATAACACTATTGTTGTCAGACGCATGTGGGAGGTTTTACCGTATTCACCATGTATGGTAGATGACGGCGCCCACAACACTGTTGATGTCTAGAGGCATGTGGGGGAGCCTTACCATGTTTGTCTAGTATGGGTGTTGATGGCGCCCACAACACTGTAGGGCAAATGTCGCCGCCCACAACACTGCTTGGGTTCTAACATGCTAGGAAGGTTTGTAGGATACACTTCTAACATGCCCTGATGGTACTATCTTGCAGGTGTATAGGGTATGGTCCTCGGTATTATGGTTTGACTTGAGTGCCCTACCTTACTTTCTCTATCCATCTCCTAGTCCTCACCGAGCAGGCGTCCCTAGTCGGTTGGTCCCGGTCGGCTCTGACTGTGCCAGTCGGAGAAGAGCTATAAGCTGTGGTTTGGCGCAACCCCAGTTGGAGACATGGGTCAAAGTCGGAAGTTGTGTTTGGCTAGGCCTTCTAGTTAGAGAGGCATTCCGGTCGGAGAGGCGGCCAGAGTCAGAAAGCAGGCATCGTTCCTCCTCGGCCAGGCCTTTCAGTCAGAGATTGGATTGCCCTTCTGGCCTATCGTTTAGGTATTTTGGGCCAGCTTAGGAGTCTACGCGTCGTTTGCTGGGCCGAGCTTTTGCTAGGAAGCCAGCCCATGAGGGACCTCGAGTTTATGAACCTGACATCATACCTGGCCAACTGGGGTGACAATGTCGGGTAGCGAGCTTAGCACGGTGGTTAGGGCGTGGACCGTGGTCCTAACCTCCATGTGGATGCTCCCCCATTCCCTCTCCTCCACTACGTCATCAAGGGAAACCACCCAGACCAGAGATCGGGATGGCTACATGCTGATCCTAAGAGGCGCCGACCCCTCTTGCGGCACTACTCCTATGGGGCGAACCCTTCAGTATTAGAGGGGGTGGGTGATGTGAATGCAAAGGCCTACCCCATCGCCACATCCACTAAGGATTCCTCGGGTGCGCCCTTTTCCTTCTACCCCGCCGTAGGCATGGCCACCTGCACGGATGACGGCTCGGCTACGTCACCTCCTCCTATGACGTCATGGCCACACCTGACCATGCCATGCCCACCAAGGGCACCTCAGATCTGCCCTAGTCCGTCTTCTCTCCCGTGGATGCAGCCATCGGTTGTGCCTCCCCGATCGACACCGTGGCACCCCAGCGCCAGTCCCGCTCACCTTCGGCGCAGCGCCAGCTGGCTCCTGGCACGTCTGCTAGAGGACTCTTCTTTGGCACAAGCCTCAGGAGAGTCCCATGTCCTTCGATGCTGCACAGGACATGGCAGTCAGTTTACGACAAAAATTTGTTAGAACAAAAGGACGAAAAAACTCTTGACTCACCTCGACGCCATCGGACGATGATGTTTTGGGTTCGGGCCACCCGACCTCGGGTCCTCCTCATCGCCATGTTGCCGCTTTGAGCCCTCCCTCTGATTAGAGGGTCCGGATGGAGTGGAGCGACCAGTTCCCGCTGACCCCGGGGGCACCGCGGGAGGCCCGAATGGGGCGGGGCAGCTTGATTCCACCAGCTCTGGGGGGTGTGTCCTCCTCCTCCTTCCCTAGGGCATGCCATAAGAAAGGCCCTGCCTATGGTAGAGATGGATCCTTATCCCAACTGCCTAGCTCGTCCCATTGGACGGGCGACCTAGATCCATCTCCTCCTTCTTCTTCTTCTTCTTCTTCTTCTTCTTCTTCTTCTTCTTCTTCTTCTTCTTCTTCTTCTTCTTCCTCTTCCTCCTTCGAACGATGTCGCCGCTTTCCTCGGTTCAGCCTCACCCACCACTTCACCTGCCACCTCACCTCCTTGTCATCCTTATCCATCTTCCTCCACTCATCTACGGCATAGTTTGTCGCCCTCATGGCCACATGCTCTGACAGTGGCGCGACGGAGGCCCAAAAGCCCAAGTCCGCTGGCAACTTGATAAAACCTGGCTCTTACCACATCATGGGATGTCCTGGGATTAGGAACATGGCATTAGACTCGTCCATCACCTACTTGATGCACTGTGTGACCTTGCTGTCGTGAAGCGGCCCCTAAGCAAGCGCTATCCCATCGAGTTGCACGCCAGTCGTCATCCCATATAGCGGGAGGGCGCACGCCATCAGCGGTGCCACCCTCCTTGTGTGATATGCCATAATGACATCAGCCCCACGAAGACCGCAGCTCCTCAGGGATGCGATGGTCTCAAGGAGGTCGCACATCCTATTCTTTTCCTTGATGAGTGGCCCCCACAGCCACGTTGATGGCGCCTCTTCGATCAGGCGCCCGGTGAAGACCGGCAAGGGGGCGGCTGGGTCATTCTTTAAGTAGAACCACTGCATGTGCCACCCTTTGTTGGATCTAGATAGCTGGTAGGGCATGTACTCGGTCTTCCACTGCCCCCGAAAGTGGATGCCCGTGGATCCCATCGGCACTAGGATCTCCCTACATCTGTCCTTCTTCCTAAGCAGGGAGATGAAGAAGAAGTACATCCATAGTTCAAAGTGTGGTTCGATCCCCATGTATCCCTCACACAGCATGATGAAGGCCATGATGTGCTAGATCCTATTGGGGTTTAGATGCTGTAGCTCAATCTGGCAATGGTGCAGTAGACCCTAAAAGAATGGACTGGGAGGAATCGCAAGTCCACACTCGTGGAAGGGCATGAAGGACACGATGTAGCCATCGGGCGGTGCCGACGCATCCTCACAACTGGGCATGAGCCACTCCGCCGTGTTGGTCCTTCCATGGAGAAGACCGCGGTTGACGAGTCCCTCCATGCGTGCGTGGGTGATGTTGGAGCGGTACCACGACAATGGCAGAAAGGCAGAGAAGGCAAGGTTGCGGTTTAGTGTGCCGAAATGTGAAGGGGGAGGGCGCTATTTATAATGCGGGGTGGAGCGAGAGGCAAACCGTCCACCTAGATTTGTGCACCCGCTGCGCTGCATCACATCGCATCTTTGAGAAATGTGCACATGCCTCCTCAGATGATGGTTCACCCCATTCGATGGGCTGAGAACCGCCATAGGTAAGAAGGGATACAGAGCTAAAAATGCTCCCATGGGCCATTCAGGCCTAGGAGTTTGAAGGTTGGCCCACCGACAGGTTCACAACAACTTCGGGGCACCTTTAGAGTGAGGGGTGGAAATGGATGGGCCTATTAGCAGCCAGTACCTGGGCATACTAGTGTTGTAGGCATCCTAGCCCATGTTTGAGTCTTGGTCGGTGTCGGTGCAGGACCCACAGGATACCCTGTAAGGAAGGGAGAAGATCTAGTCTAACTAGGATTCTTCCCCTGTAATCTTAGTAGTAGTATTATTCTGTAATCCTACTAGGAACTCTCATTGTAAACTGACTAGGATTCTAACCTCCTGACTATATAAAGGAGGGAAGGGATCCTAGGGACGGGAGACTTTTACAACACAACACTGGACAATCAATCCAACACAAAGTCTAACGCCGACTGTACGTAGGGCTATTACTCGATCAATGATCGAGGGTCCAAACCAGGATAAATTGACTGTCTCTTGCGTTAACCGTTGAGTTTTGCATATGCTGAAGCCCGAACATACTACCCTGGGTACCCCCATGGTAGGCTATTGGTCGTCAAACATCGATAGTTGGCGCGCCAGGTAGGGGCTTTCGGCAACTTTACATTCGAGAGCTCGATGGACCTTGACAACATGATCTTCTCGAAGGGATCAACCTTCATCTTCGGTTCGTGGATCTACAAGGCAGGCAACGATGGCAAGCTCCAAGGCCGTCTCTTCAAAGATTTAGATCATCATCAGGACTTTTCTATTTTGGCGACAATGACAGATCAACTTGCTAGAAGATTCATGCAGCTCGCGATGTCTGATCCAACTCAGATTTCGTAGCTTCATGCATCCGATTCAAACTCAGGTTCTGCTTCCGAGATGGAGTCTTATCTGAGTTCTATCAGAAAACCAAGTTCTTTTCCAATAAGGCTTCAGAACACGACATCAACCTATCAAAAATACAGCTTGGAGTACACTTAGAGTACTCTAAAGAAGACAGGTCCTTTTCCATTCAGCCTTGACAACATGGCAACGTCTTATCGGGCATAGCTCGAAAGATCTCTTAATCCAGTGCTTGGAATACCACCGACAGGAGCTCAGAAAGGTCTCGTACTAACCGTAACATCTCAAGACTGCATCATCCACTGCCTAGGTTCTATTCCAGGGGATAGCAGTACCCACTTAGTTGACACAACAACGACAATAGCTCTACCCTACCAAGAAGGAGACTCGATCTACGACCTTGAAGCCTCTACTAAAGTTATCAACCACTCTGACAATACAGAAACCAACGCTAATGACAGAACAACTCACGCTAGAGAAGTACTCATGATTCGCCATCCTTGATCACCACTGGTCCCCCTAGAAGTGCCCGATGTTAGGTCTTCAGATGAATCTAAGTCCAACATATCACCATTTACCCAAGGGCACAATGGTGAGACCGAGGGTCAGAGGCAAGCCAGAGAAAGAAAGACCAAATTGAAACAAGGACGTCAACACCGTGCTAAGTAGCGCAAGGAAGCTAGGATCAAATATGAGTCAGACCTAGCCGAGTACAATAGAAGAAAATTAGAGTGAGAGGTCGAAGAAGGATGAGCAGCGAATACTCCCTACTATAAGATCTAAGAAACACTAGAAGAACTCAGGGCAATTTCACAACCTAGTGAAAAACAAGAACAGCTCTGGGACTGTGGCAGAACCTTCTAAGAAATCGGGCCCATGTGCATCTATCGTTGTCTCAACAAACCTCTGATAGCGTACACAAGTTCCCAATAACTTAACAGGTCTATCGGGTGTCCTCGGGAAACCCAAATCATCCACGAATCTTTTCCAAACAGGATCCCAATCACAGACATTACATATTACAATAGTTTTCAATATACATATCAGAGATTAGAAAGCGGAAGATTTAAGTTTTAATATTACAAACCAGTTGTTTCAAACTTACAAAACCATAAGTGTCATACAACCATAGTAGCGGGATAATATTACATTAACATTATTTTTCATACAAACTAGTGCCTTGTCCAAAGGCCATTCATCATTCCTCATCATCATCGAATTCAAACACTAACATGAAGTAGGGACCAAAACAAGCCTGCGCATGCGAGTCACCTGCAACAAGGGTTAACAACCCTGAGTACAAAAGTACTCAACAAGACTAACCCGACGTAAAAAGGGGGTGAAAAACTTTAGAGATGCAGGTGTTGGGGCAAGGTAAGGATGTAGCAAGATTCAAAAGTTCTTTGCCAAAAGCTTACTATTCTTGATCCTATTTTCAAGTTTTACCCCTAAGTCTTCTTAGTTCATTATATCAAACTAAGTGTTCATATTCCATGTTCCAATTCTTTTCATTCCATTCCTTTTCTCAAATTTTAGTAATTCACCAGTCCTGCATTACTTCTGTAATGAAATGAGTCTCCATATCCGTAGAGCACCAGCAATTTGAATTGATTCAAGTCCCAGCTGGGGATTCCTTATCAGACGACATATGTAGAACTTAATCTTGCATATATCAACCTTGCTACCGGATCCTCCTATACTAAGTCATCTCCATGCCACCCGAGAGCACAGCACACCTCCAATCCAGCCACATTCCAGCCATGAGGGTACCCGCTACTCCCGCCATCTCTCCACTCCCAGTGCGTGGGCATTCGTCTTAGTATTGGATTAGCCAAAGTAGGCTTACCGGAGTATGTGACCAGTACTACAAAGTGTCTCATTCAGAAGATCCACAATGAGTGGACTTTAAGCGACATAGTTGGCAACATTACCCAATATTCAAGATAAGTCACCCGACTAGTCTCTAGTTCATTCTACCTTCTTTCTTTCCTTGGCTAGGATGCCATCTTTGATTGTATCGAAACTTTTACTTTGAAAGCCTACCATAAAGCATATTAAGCATTCTACGCCTTTGTAAATGAAATCATCTTCAAGGATGGTAAACAATTAACAAGGTTGGCAATGCATCAAGTAGGTAACATTTGAAATAATCAACTTAATGCAATAGGTAACATAGGTGATAAACTTTTCAAAGTAAACAAGGTAATGGTTTAATGCATAAACCGGGGCTTGCCTTCGTTGATGATCTTGGGTTCCGGATCAGTACCACAAATATCAAATCCTGAAACAACCGGGGATTCTTCCACAACTTGCTCAACTAGGACCGGTTCACTCTTGGATTCTACACGAAATAAAAACATATGCTTACAACATGATGATAATGTAAACATGATGCTTTCATGGTGCATGAAATATAATAACACCTTGAGTATAACTTTCCTTCATGGTACAGTTGCAAGCCAACAAAACCAACTTGCAATTCTACCATCAAGGACCACACAAAAATGTTTATTAAGAAACCCTACATTCTTCTAAAGAACTACCCAAAGTTTCACTCCAAAGTTCTACCCTTAATGAATGAAATCACTCATTAACTAAACTCTAACCAACACTTTAATGACCTAGGGTTTATGACCTAAGTGACTTGACCAAATTGATCTTGAAACCCTACTGGTCATAAAACATGACCAAAACAAAAATCAAACTCTAACCTAACTCTTAGGGTTTGCTTTTATTCATTTTTAAATTAATTTGGAAATAAGCCCAAAACGAACTTGTTCCAAATGACCTCAAAATTTTATTTACGCTTCCTCATGACAAATTAGTGTACCAAAACAAATTTCATATTTTTTGGAGTTATAAAGTGGCCTACAAAAATCATGGAAATTACATTTATCAATTAATTGAGCAATTTTCATCACATTCCAAAAGTACTGTAAATCAATATTTCATATTTTTCCTAAATAACATTCATTACAGAGAGATCACACAAAAATTGTCATAATTTTTGGAGCTCTAAATAAATCTACACAAAAATAACAAAAATAGACACTATTCATCCATTTCTGAAAATAGAAAAATTCCATTTTGAACTACACAGTCGCTGACTTACGGGACCCACTTGTCATCCCTAACCTTTGGCTTTGACCACGACGATGACGGCGCTGATCGACGCTAACTCACCGACGGTGAGTCCAACGACGACGGCCAAGGTACCAAAACAATCACCATGACTAGACGCATCGATTGAAGGCATTAACTTAAGCTATTATAGCAGGAATCAAGGCTGACGGCGGCCATGGCGGATGCAATAGCATGGTGGTGCTACGCCAGTGAATCAAGGCCGGTAGAGATCAAACAAAAGGCACGGGAAGGTTCAGCAGCTCACCACGATCATGTTGGAGCAAAGAATGAGACCGGAGAAGAGATGGTGACGAGGGTCGACGGTGACAGCGGTCACGGCGGAGCAGACTTCATCGACGACGGTGTTCCGGTGACTGCAGTGGGCAAAACGACCAAGCAAGAATGTATTAAGCACCACAGCATCGAGACGAAGCTGTAGAGACAACAAGCAAGGGCAACGGCTCACCGGATGACACTGGCCGCGGTGAAACGGAACTTCGGGTGAGGTCGCCGACCGCGAGGAAGAAGGGTCGCTAGTGGCAATTCTCGATGGACTTAGACAACCATAGTTGGTGGGATGGGTTCGCATGGAGGAGATGGAGCTAGAACACTGCTTTGCCAAGACTGGCTTGCGCTGAGGAGGCGAGGGGAGCTCGACGGAGCTTAGGCGGTGGCGGCGGGAAACAAAGGAGAGAAAGAAAAGCCGATGACGGCGTCGGAGCTTTATAGCGCAGCCAAGAGAGCGAGGGAACGACATGCAGTGACCATCTCATGTCAGCGTGAAGCTGAGGGCGGCCATGGGCGCATCTAGAAGACCAGAGAAAGGACGCCGGCAGTGGGGCGGTGGTCGTGCACTGTTCACCAGAATTATAGAATTGCCATCCATTTTAAAATTCAAATGACTCCCAAATTTTCTAAAGAAGTTGAAAATCTCCAAAAATAAAAGTTGCTCAACATTTCAAGTTCTACAACTTTGCTTAAATGAACATTTTCAAATTCTGCCTCCATTTTAAAATTTGAATTTAGGGTGTATTTGAGCATTTGAATCATTTCAAAATTACTCCAAATTTTATATGTAAACTTTAAAAACTTTGAATACCAAAGTTGATCCTTATAAAATAAGCTTCAACTTTGCTTTTTGTCACACCCCCAAATTCAAAATGGATTTTGAAATAGACAGAAGGGGCAAAAAGGACTTTTATAATTTGAATTTGAATTCACATTTGATTTGTTTACCTTTTTACTCAACTATGATTTTTGACCAGTTACATGGCCCATTAGGGTTATTTGAGTCAATTGACACATGGTCTCAATGATCACATGAAATTTGACCCTTGTGGTCATGATCTTTATTTAGAGTTTTGAATCACATTACATCACATAACATAACAACTTATGAAATAAAGCTTATTTAGTGAATGCATTCAAATTTTTCTACTTTATGAATGCTTTGCAATGCATATGATGACATGTCAAGTTTTAGTGCTAGGTCAAAACACCAGAGGTGTTACAACCCTTCCCCCTTAAAGAAATCTCATCCTGAGATTTAAAACCTAAGGCTAAGTAATAGAAAAGAAAATGTGTCAAGCTAACACATCAAAACTTTGTTCAAAAAGCTAGTGAGGGGGTTTTCCATTCTTTTGACAAAAGAGACAAGTTACAACATAGACAAGGTATTGCAACTAAATAGAAGCGAAGAAGTCAGGAAAGTTTTCTTCTAAGTAATCCTCGGACTCCCAAGTAGCTTCATCTTCAGTGTGTTGATTCCATTGTACTTTGTAGAACTTGATTGTATGTCTTCGAGTGACTCGATCTTTCTGATCTAAGACTCTAATGGGGTACTCAGCATAAGTCAAATCAGGTTCTAGTTCTACATCACCAAAGTCGATCACTTGGTTAGGTACTTGAAGACACTTCTTTAACTGGGATACATGGAAGATATCATGCATAGTTGACATGTGATCTAGTAGCTTGACACGATAGGCGATCAGTCCACATCGTTGTTGGATTTGAAAAGGACCGACATAACGGGGCGCCAACTTTCCCCGAATCCCAAAACGATGAACTCCTTTCATCGGTGATACCTTGAGGTAGACATGATCTCCCACTTTGAATTCTAGCGGTCATCTCCTCTTATCAGCATAGCTTTTCTATCGGGATTGAGCTACCTTCATATTAGCTTGTATGAGTTTAACTTTCTGTTCAGCTTCCTTGACCACATCCGGCCCAAAGAACCAATGTTCTCTAGCTTCTAACCAATTTAAAGGTGTCTGGCATCTACGGCCATACAATGCTTCGAATGGTGCCATTTTAATGCTCTCTTGATAGCTATTGTTATATGAGAATTCAGCTAAGGGAAGGCATTCATCCCATTTAGCACTATAGGAAAGGACACATGCTCTCAACATATCTTCAAGAATTTGATTTACCCTTTCAGTCTGTCCATCTATTTGCGGATGATAAGCAGAACTACGAATAAGTTTAGTTCCCAAAGACTCATGTAAACTTTTCCAAAACTTGGATACGAACAATGACCCTCTGTCAGAGACAATGGTCTTGGGTGCCCCATGCAGACTGAAGATTCTATCAAGATAAAGCTTTGCATACTGTTCCGCTTGATATTTATCTCTGACTAGTAAGAAATGAGCTATCTTGGTTAGATGATCAACAATAACCCATATTGAATTGTAGCCTGCAGATGTCCTAGGCAATCCCACGATGAAGTCCATACAGATATCTTCCCACTTCCATGATGGAACTGGCAATGAATGTAATGGACCTGCAGTCTTCATGTGAACCGCTTTGACTCTCTCACAAGTATCACATTTGGCCACATATTGAGCTATTTCTATTTTCATTTTGGTCCACCAATATCTCTTTCTCAGATCATGATACATTTTGTTGCTACCTGGATGAATGGAGTATCTTATAGAATGAGCTTCATCAAGAATCTGCTTTCACAGCTCTAGACTTTTGGGTACTACCAATCTATCTTTGAACCATACAACATAGGATTCATCAATATTGAAACATGTTGGTTTTCCAGATCTGACTTTATCCTTGATATGGGCTATACCCTTACTTTTTCATTGAGCAACAGTGATATAATCTTTGATAGTAGACTCAACTGCAATATTGTACAGGGAACCTTGTTCTATAATTTGTAAATTCAGATGCTCCATCTCTTGACACAATGTTCATTACATAGGTTTCACAGTCAGACAATGGCAATGACTCTTGCGACTCAGGGCATCGGCAACCACATTAGCCTTGCTTGGATAATAATGCACTTCTAAGTCATAATCTTTGATAAGTTCTAACCATCTTCTTTGCCTCATATTCAACTCTGACTGAGTGAAGATATATTTCAAACTTTTGTGATCCGTATAGATATGACAGATATTGCCCAATAAATAATGTCGCCAAACCTTGAGTGCATGAACAACAGCGGCTAATTCAAGATCATGGGTGGGATAATGTTCTTCATGCTTCTTGAGTTGTCTAAAAGCATACGCTATGACTCTGCCTTCTTGCATAAGAACATAGCCAATACCAATTCTAGATGCATCACAATAGATATCAAACGGCCTCTCGATATCAGGTTATGCTAATACTGGTGCAGTTGTCAGCAACTTCTTTAATGTTTGAAAGGCCTTCTCACATTCTGTTGACCATACAAACTTAGTTTGATTTTTTAGCAGTTCAGTAATCGGCTTCGCAATTCTGGAGAAGTCAGGGATGAACCGACGATAATAACCTGCCAACCCCAGAAAACTATGAACTTGATGAACACTGGTAGGTGCTTTCCAGTTAAGGACTTCTTCTACCTTGCTCGGATCAACAGCTATACCTTTAGCAGATAACACATGACCTAGAAATTGTACTTCCTCTAACCAGAATGCACATTTACTGAATTTGGCATATAATTTGTGGTCTCTTAATCATTGTAGAACAATGCGGAGATGTTCTACATGTTCCTCTTTGCTCTTAGAATAGATAAGAATGTCATCAATGAACACCACTACAAACTTATCCAACTCGGGCATGAAAACTGAGTTTATCAGGTACATGAAATGAGCCGGGGCATTGGTCATCCTAAAAGACATGACTAAATACTCATATAGACCATATCGGGTAGTAAATGCTGTCTTCGGCACATCTTCCCGTTTGATCTTAATCTGGTGATAGCCTGATCTCAAGTCTATCTTCGAGAACACCTTAGCTCCTACAAGTTGATCAAAAAGCAAATCAATTCGGGGTAAGGGGTATTTGTTCTTTATGGTGACTTCATTTAACGGTCGATAGTCAATACATAACCTTAAGGTTTGGTCCTTTTTCTTCATGAAGATAGCAGGGCATCCCCAAGGTGATGAACTGGGTTGAATGAAACCCTTGTCTAACAACTCTTGTAGTTGGATTTTTAATTCTACTAGTTCTTTGGGTGGCATCCTATATGCTCTTCTGGACATAGGTGCCGTTCCTAGTTTCAGATCAATTCTAAACTCTACATCTTGATCTGGTGGCAGACCATGCAGATCATCGGGAAAGACATCCGTAAATTCACATACCACTAGAATTTTCTCGGCTTCTTCAACAGTAGTTGCACAGACTATTCCAACCATACTCTTAGGAAAGGGAAGTTGGATAAGAAGTTGGGTTTTGCTGTCAGGTACATTTACCCTTATGGTTCTATGCATGACATCTATGATAGCCCCGTGTTGAGTTAACCAGTTCATACCAAGGATCACATCTATATCTTGATCCTTTAATATCAGCATGTTGGTAGGGAACTCATATCCTCCCAAATCAATAGGTACATGCTGAACTATCTCCCTTGTATAGATTCATCCCCCGAGCGACTGTATATGATATGGTTCTTTTGTTTCCCCAATAGTTATCCCATGCTTCACAACAAATGTACGATTGATGAATGTATGGGATGCACTAGAATCAAATAAGGTAATTGAAAGATGCTTAGCAATGGGAAACATACCAATCATTACTGGTTCTCCTTCTGGAATAGATTCCACCTGAGTATAGAAGACCCTTCCAGTTTTCTTCTCAGCCTGACCCTTCTGACTATTCTGAGCATTGCCCTTGTACTGATTCTGAGCTTGAGTAACAGGAGCTTTAGGTGCATTAGGATTACTCTTCCTGGGATACGGACATTCTCGGGAAAAGTGTCTAGGTTTACCACAATTATAACATGGATAATTGTGATTCTAGAGAGTAGCAGTGCGATTTGCATTATTTGTATTATTTTGCTGCTGCGGTGCTTGATGAGGATAAGGCATATTAATTGCAAGGCGAATAAAGATTTGCTGCCTACTTTGGCTTTGTTGTGGGCGGAATGGCACACGGCCATGATTCTGAGGATGGTAGACCATCTTTTAACGCTTTCCACTTGATGATCCGGAAGTAGATACTCTCTTTTTCTTCGCCTCCTTGTGTCGGCGGTAATTCTTCTCTGAAGCGATAGCAATGTTGACTGTCTCATGATAAGTTGCGTTGCCACAAGTTGCCATCATGGTCTGAAGTTTGGTGTTCATACCTCTTAGGAAATGATTCTTCTTCTTCCTGTCAGTATTCACATACTCTATAGCATACTGTGATAGGTGATTGAAGCGCCTAATATAGTGCATCACCGGGTGCTCCCCTTGCTTAAGAGCCAAAAACTCTTCTAACTTCATGGTCATCACACCATCTGGAATATAGTGTGCCCTAAAGGCATTCTTAAACTCCATCCAGGTGATTTGGTGACCAGCAGGCTGTACAGCTACCAAATTTGCCCACCAGGCACCAGTAGCTCCTCGGAGTTGTTGTGCCGCAAACCTTGGTTTCTGAATCTCGGTACAGTGAATCAGCTCAAACTTTTGCTCCATTGTCTGGAGCCAATCATCAGCTTCTAAAGGCTCTTCTACCTTAGAGAACACAAGCGAACGTGTGTTAGTAAAATCGATATAGGTTGACTCATCATTTCCATTATTACGGCGGCCACGATTAGGGTGTGGTGCCTGTTGGTTCTGAGTCAATTCCCTTAACAACCTAGCATTCTCTATCATTGCATTGACGAGTGCGGCTATGGCATCTACCATAGTTGGAGGCATTGGTGGAGGATTTGGGATATCATCATGGTCTTGCAAGGTACTTGCACCAGCTCGGGTGATAGGACGAGGCATCTGTTA
The DNA here is from genome assembly GCF_019320115.1 of Miscanthus floridulus. Classification (NCBI taxonomy): domain Eukaryota; kingdom Viridiplantae; phylum Streptophyta; class Magnoliopsida; order Poales; family Poaceae; genus Miscanthus; species Miscanthus floridulus. The sequence goes on along the minus strand of NC_089582.1, from coordinate 119,980,278 downwards.
GAGAGACACGTTTATTTACATTATTATTTATTGAAAGCAGTTAAAAGATTTCATGCTACAAAGGGTTACTTATTTATATTACATGTCTTGTATCCCACAAGACAACCCTAGTTTACTAGAAAAGTAGTAAAGGAACTATTACTACTCCAAGCTCTCAGTCATCGGCGTCCGTGTCCATACCGGATGGGACCTCATCTTCATCTAAGAAGTACACTAATTCCTCAGGGACCTCCTCCTCTTCTTCATCATGGATTTCTCCTGGATCTACAATCATTTCTTCATCTATAACTTCACCATCCCCATGAGGAGGATGAAGTTGAGCGTACATCATGTGGACATTCTCATGAAGAATGGCATTGTCCATCTCTAGGTCTTCTACGTAGAACTCCAACTCATGGATGCGTTCATTGGCTACATCCTCTCGTGTCCAGGCTTCATTCCGTAGCTCGGTGGTCATGGTGATGGCCCATCACATTTCTGCCAGCTTCTCTTGATCTTTGGCATGAGCTCGATGAAGAGTGTTGAGCTCCATGGTAAGGTTCTCGATGTTGGTGGGATTGCTTGAAGATCCTTCATCTCCTAAGGTCCTAGAACTTCCTTCACCAAGCTCACGGTTTTGTAGTGCTAATTGGTGATGAGGGACTCCATGAGGTCCGGTGGACTTATGTGTGGTTATCTTGGTCTTTGCCATAGCCTGTAGAAGTTAGGGTAGGACTATAAGAATAGCTTGAGGATAATGGAGGTTAGCAAGAATGGGATTGACATTACTTACCCAACCACTTTTAAGGGGAATTATTATGCAAGGTGTTCAAGCATGATGCATGAATCAATCTTACAAATCTAGGTACAAAAGATTTATATAATCAAAGGTACTAGATTTTTAATACATAGGACAAACCTAATCATATTATCCGCCATGAACTTTCAAATAAGATAGGATTGAGGCTAGATCAAGGATCAAAGGTAAGAAGAAAGAAATATAAACTTTAAAATATCAAGTTTACTTTCTTTGATCCAAATCAATTTGAAGGTTTTCCAAAGTAACCTACAATGATCTTAGATAGGACCTGCTCTGATACCAGCTGTGGTAGAACCTTCTAAGAAATCGAGCCCACGTGCATCTATTGTTGTCTCAACAGACCTCTGATAGCGTACACAAGTTCCCAACAACTTAACAGGTCTATCGGGTGTCCTCGGGAAACCCGAATCATCCACGAATCTTTTCTGAACAGGATCTCAATCACAGACATTGTAGATTACAATAGTTTTCAATATACATATCGGAGATAAGAAAGCAGAATATTTAAGTTTTAATATTACAAACCAGTTGTTTCAAACTTACAAAACCATAAGTGTCATACAACCATAGTAGCGGGATAATATTACATTAACATTATTTTTCATACAAACTAGTGCCTTGTCCAAAGGTCATTCATCATTCCTCATCGTCATCAACTTCAAACACTGACATGCAGCAGGGACCAAAACAAGCATGCGCATGCGACTCACCTGCAACAAGGGTTAATAACCCTGAGTACAAAAGTACTCAACAAGACTAACCCGATGTAAAAATGGGGTGAAAAACTTTAGAGAAGCAGGTGTTGGGGCAAGGTAAGGATGTAGCAAGATTCAAAAGTTCTTTGCCAAAAGCTTACTATTCTTGATCCTATTTTCAAGTTTTACCCCTAAGTCTTCTTAGTTCATTATATCAAACTAAGTGTTCATATTCCATGTTCCAATTCTTTTCATTCCATTCCTTTTCTCAAATTTTAGTAATTCACCAGTCCAGCATTACTTCTGTAATGAATGAGTCTCCATATCCGTAGAGCACCGGCAATTTGAATTGATTCAAGTCCCAGCTGGGGATTCCTTATCACACAACATATGTAGAACTTAATCTTGCATATATCAACCTCGCTACCGGATCCTCCTATACTAAGTCATCTCCATGCCACCCGAGAGACCCGAGAGCACAGCACACCTCCAATCCGGCCACATTCCAGCCGTGAGGGTACCCGCTACTCCCGCCATCTCTCCACTCCCAGTGCGTGGGCATTCATCTTAGTATTGGATTAGCCAAAGTAGGCTTACCGGAGTATGTGACCAGTACTACAAAGTGTCTCGTTCAAAAGATCCACAATGAGTGGCCTTTAAGCGACATAGTTGGCAACATTACCCAATATTCAAGATAAGTCACCCGACTAGTCTCTAGTTCATTCTACCTTCTTTCTTTCTTTGGCCAAGATGCCATCTTTGATTGTATCGAAACTTTTACTTTGAAAGCCTACCATAAAGCATACTAAGCATTATACGCCTTTGTAAATGAAATCATCTTCAAGGATGGTAAACAATTAACAAGGTAGGCAATGCATCAAGTAGGTAACATTTGAAATAATCAACTTAATGCAATAGGTAACATAGGTGATAAACTTTTCAAAGTAAACAAGGTAATGGTTTAATGCATAAATCGGGGCTTGCCTTCGTTGACGATCTCGGGTTCCGGATAAGTACCACAAATATCGAATCCTGAAACAACCAGGGATTTTTCCACAACTTGCTCAACTAGGATCGATTCACTCTCGGATTCTACATGAAATAATAACATATGCTTACAACATGATGATAATGTAAACATGATGCTTTTATGGTGCATGAAATATAATAACACCTTGAGTACAACTTTCCTTCATGGTACAGTTGCAAGCCAACAAAACCAACTTGCAATTCTACCATCAAGTACCACACAAAAATGTTTATTAAGAAACCCTACATTCTTCTAAAGAACTACCCAAAGTTTCACTCCAAAGTTCTACCCTTAATGAATGAAATCACTCATTAACTAAACTCTAACCAACACTTTAATGACCTAGGGCTTATGACTAAGTGACTTGACCAAATTGATCTTGAAACCCTACTGGTCACAAAACATGACCAAAACAAAAATCAAACTCTAACCTAACACTTAGGGTTTTTATTCATTTTTGAATTAATTTGGAAATAAGCCCAAAACAAACTTGTTCCAAAGACCTCAAAATTTTATGTAAGCTTCCTCATGACAAATTAGTGTACCTAAACAAATTTCATAATTTTTGGAGTTTGGCCTACAAAAATCATGGAAATTACATTTATCAATTAATTGAGCAATTTTCATCATATTCAAAAAGTACCGTAAATCAATATTTCATATTTTTCCTAAATAATATTCATCACAGAGAGGTCACACAAAAATTTTCATAATTTTTGGAGCTCTAAATAAATCTACACAAAAATAACAAAAATAGACACTATTCATCCATTTCTGAAAATAGAAAAATTCCATTTTGAACTACATAGTCGCCGACATACGGGACCCATTTGTCATCCCTAACCTTCGGCTTTGACCGCGACGATGACGGCGCTGACCAACGCTAACTCACCGATGGTGAGTCCAACGGCGACGACCAAGGTACCAAAACAATCACCATGACTAGACGCATCGATTGAAGGCATTAACTTAAGCTATTACAGCAGGAATCAAGGCTGATGCCAGCCATGGCGGATGCAACAGCACAGTGGTGCTATGCCGGTGAATCGAGGTTAGTAGAGATCAAACAAAAGGCACAGGAAGGTTCAGCAGCTCACCACGATCATGTTGGAGCAAAGAACGAGACCGGAGAAGCTATGGTGACGCGGGTCGACGGTGACAGCGATCATGGCGGAGCAGACTTTGTCGACGACGGTGTTCCAGTGACTACAGTGGGCAAAACGACCAAGCAAGAATGGATTAAGCACCATAGCATTGAGACGAAGCTGTAGAGACAATAGGCAAGGGCAACGGCTCACCGGATGACGCTGGCCGCGGTGAAACGGAACTTCGGGTGAGGTCGCCGGCCGCGAGGAAGAAGGGTCGCTAGCGGCGGTTCTCGGTGGACTCAGACAACCACAGTTGGTGGGATGGGTTCATGAGGAGATGGAGCTAGAACACTGCTTTGCCGAGACTGGCTTGCGCTGAGGAGGCGAGGGGAGCTCGATGGAGCTAAGGCGGCGGCGGCGGCGGGAAACAGAGGAGAGAAAGAAAAGCCGATGATGGCGTCGGAGCTTTATAGCGTGGCCAAGAGAGTGAGGGAATGACACGCAGTGACCATCTCATGCTAGCGCAAAGTCGAGGGCGGCCACGGGCGCGTCTGGAAGACCGGAGAAAGGACGCCGGCGGTGGGGCGGTGGTCGTGCACTGTTCACCAGAATTATAGAATTGCCATCCGTTTTAAAATTCAAATTACTGCCAAATTTTCTAAAGAAGTTGAAAATCTCCAAAAATAAAAGTTGCTCAACATTTCAAGTTCTACAACTTTGCTTAAATGAACATTTTCAAATTCTGCCTCCATTTTGAAATTTGAATTTGGGGTGCATTTGAGCATTTGAATCATTTCAAAATTACTCCAAATTTTATATATAAACTTTAAAAACTTTGAATACCAAAGTTGATCCTTATAAAATAAGCTTCAACTTTGCTTTTTGTCACACCCCCAAATTCCAAATGGATTTTGAAATAGACAGAAGGGGCAAAAAGGACTTTTATAATTTGAATTTGAATTACATTTGATTTGTTTACCTTTTTACTCAACTATGATTTTTGACCAGTTACATGGCCTAATAGGGTTACTGCCTGACAGGTCAATATCTCATGAGCAGGAAGATCAAAATCAAAGGAAGTCCATTTTTGAGAGACTTGGACCAAGTGGAAGTCATAACAGAGAAAGTAGAAGAAATCATAGTCAAAACGACCGAGTCGAACATCCAAGAAAGGCCAAAAGCAAAGCACCAACTCAGACAGTCACGTAAAACTACTCTCACCAAGACAACAGTTGGCAAGAAGGAGGCACTGAATCAGAATACACAGAAGCCAGAACGCACGATAGATTCCCCTGTTTTGCAGATAGACTTGCTTCAATATGACTACCTCACAAGTTCAAGCCGTCCAACCACTCCAAGTATGATGGCAAGACCGAACCAAGGCAATGGCTCAGGATTTACTCACAATCAATTGAATTGGCCGGAGGAGACGATGACATCAAGACCTTGTTCTTTCCCATGGCCCTAGAAACCATGCCTCTTCAATGGTTTGACAAATTGAATCCAGGATCAATCAGAAATTGGGAGGACTTGCAAAGAGCTTTCTATGAAAATTTCGCGGGTATCATTACACACCCAATCACCCACATAGAGTTAAAAGGACTCAAGCAGAAAGGAGGCAAAAGTCTCAGAAATTACTATCGATGATTTGGTGAACTACGAGCTCAAGTACATGACATCACTCAATGAGAAGTAATCGAAGCTTTCTCTCACGGAATCATGGCTAGGTGGTAATTTCAAGACTTCTGCAAAGAAAACCCAAGAAACAATGAAGAATTCAGACGAATAGTGGAAAAGATGATTACTACAGAGGAAAAGACATGAGAAAGATTTCCGGATAGAAACAACCGAGACAACCTGGACAGGCAAGATCTTCGAAACAACAGACATCAGCAAAGAAAACATGGACTAGACAACACCATAGCAGTGACTGACAAATCAAGGAAGTTTTCCAAGCCCAGAAGGTATGACGACATTGAAAACATGTGTTGCATCTTGCACCCCAAAGGAAATCACACCATCAGAGATTGCTACACCTTCAAAGATCGATATACAAGGAAAGATAGTAAGGAGAATACCAAAGAAGGCAATCAGAAAAAAGAAGACAACCATGAAGACAAGGAATTCCAAAAATCTAGGGGGACAGTAGCAGTAATCTTTGCCGGGGTTCCATATTCCAGAAGCAAACATTAAGAAAAGCTAGCATTACGAACCATCATGGCAGCAGAACCTGCTACACCAAGATATCTCAATTGGTCACAGTATCCAATCCAATTTTCAAGAGAAGACCAATGGACTAGCATAGGAAATGCGGGCCATTACCCACTAGTTCTAGATCCAACTATTGCTAGTATGACTATTACGAAAGTACTATTCGATGGAGGAGCCGAACTCAACATCATTTTTTCAGAAACTCTAAGGAAGATAGGACTACAACTCACCGGGATGATTACACCAACAAGCATGCCTTTTTATGGCATAGTACCTGACAAGGCAGCAATGCCACTTGGACAAATCACTCTACCGATTACTTTTGGGACTCCCTCAAACTACCGTACAGAGTTCATCAAGTTTGAAGTTGCGGACTTCGATTCATCATATCACGCAATCCTCGGGCACCCAACACTAGCAAAATTCATGGTAATACCACATTATCCGTACCTATTGCTTAAGATGCCAGGGCCTAATGGTGTCCTTTCTCTTCAGAGTGATTTGAAGCACGCTTTTGACTGCGATGTTCAAGCAATCCAAATTGCAGCAAAAGCACAGGTCGTCGATGGAAGAAAAGAAATAGCCACTGTTGCAGCAGAAATGAGCCCAGAAGAGCTAGTGATACTGGCTAAAAAACCCAGCATCCTAGCACCACCAAAAGAAGCCGATGTCAAGCAAATTGACCTAAGCACCGGTGATCCCTCCAAAACAGCAACCGTCAGCGCCCACCTCTCAGCAAAATAGGAACTTGTGCTCACTAATTTTCATCGGGACAACAAAGATATCTTCGCTTGGAAGCCGACCGATATGCCAGGGGTCCCAAGAGAGTTGGCTGAACACAGAATTGATATCAATGAAGGCTCTAAGCCTGTGAAGCAATGACTACGACGATTCTCACCAGACAAGAAGGCAACAATTAAAAAAGAAATTACAAAACTAATGGCAACCGGATTCATCAGAGAAATCCTCCATCTAGATTGGCTAGCAAACCTAGTTCTGGTACAGAAAAAGAATACAGATGAGTGGCGCATGTGTGTCGACTACACAGCTCTTAACAAACACTGCCCGAAAGATCCGTTCAGGCTACCACGCATTGATTAGATAGTTGATTCAATAGTAGGATATGCCTTATTATCCTTCCTTGATTGCTATTCAGGATATCACCAGATTGCATTAAAGGAACTAGACCAGAGCAAGACATCTTTCATCACTCTATTCGGTGCCTACTACTATAAAACCATGTCATTTGGACTCAAGAATGCGGGTGCCACTTACCAAAGAGCTATCCAGATGTGCCTCGGTGATCAGATCGGTGAAAACATAGAAGCATACATGGATGACATAGTAGTAAAGACAAAGAACCTGGATACACTAATTGAAGACTTAAAGCAAACCTTCGAAAACCTAAAAAGATGGAGGTGGAAATTGAACCCAAACAAGTGTGTATTCGGAGTTCCTTCAGGATAACTACTCGGATTCTTGGTCAGTCATCGCGGAATTGAAGCAAGCGCCAAGCAGATTCGAGCCATAACAGAGATGGGCCCTCCTTGAAGTGTCAAAGATATGCAGAAACTAACAGGCTACATGGTGGCCCTCAATCGTTTCATATCAAGACTGGGCAAAAAAGGATTTCCTTTCTTTAAATTGCTAAAGAAGACAGACAAGTTCGAATGGACAGAAGAAGCCAACGAAGCTTTCAAGAAGCTCAAGGCATACCTCACCTCCTCACCCGTTCTCACACCTCCGAAGAAATACAAAGACATGATGTTGTACATCACGGCAACTTCTACTGTGATTAGCACAACGATTGTCGTAGAAAGAGAAGAAGAATGGCGTGTATATAAAGTACAACGTCCCGTATACTACATCAGTGAAGTACTGTCAGAATCAAAAATCCAGCAACCGCATGTGCAAAAACTACTCTACGCCCTCCTAATCACTTCACGCAAGCTTCGCCACTATTTTGAAAGCTACAAGATTACCGTGGTGACAGATTTCCCACTTGGAGACATCCTACACAACAGAGATGTGACAGGGCGCATATCTAAGTGGGCAGTTGAACTTGGTGCTCTCAATATCGATTTCACCCCACAGAAGGCAATTAAATCTCAAGCCCTGGCTGATTTTGTTGCCGAATGGACAGAAATTCAACAACCTATGTCAAGTACCATCCTTGATCATTGGAAGATGTACTTTGATGGATCACTCAAACTAGGCGGAGCCGGTGTAGGTGTCCTCCTAATTTCTCCAGACGAAAAACAACTCAAGTACGTCCTTCAGATATTATGGCAAGCTACAAACAATGAAGCAGAATACGAAGCCCTCAACCACGGGCTACGAGTGGCAATTACCCTCGGAATCAAGCGTTTACTCGTTTATGGTGATTTAGCAGTGGTAATCAATCAAGTCAACAAAGATTGTTACTACACCAAAGAAAACATGGGCGCTTACTGTGCTGAAATACAAAAGCTCAAAAAACATTTTCAAGGATTAGAAATTCTACACGTCCTGCGTGATTCTAATATCGCGACAGACGTCCTCACCAAGCTTAGATCAGACAGGGTGAAGGTCCCACCCGGTGTATTCATAGAGGAGTTATCAGCTCCCTCTATCAAACAACCCGATGAGATAACCCCTAAAATCTCAGCCAAAGGCACCTAGATTTTGGTAATCACCATTTCATGGACCTAGGTTTTTATTGATTACATCAAAGAGAATAAGTTGCCAGCGAAAAAAGAGGAAGCTACCCGAGTTGTTCGCAGAAGCAAGAATTATGTCCTAGTAGGAAACAAGCTCTATAGAAGAGCTGCATCATCAGGAGTACTTCTAAAATGCGTCTCATTTGAAGAGGGCAAAGAGATCCTAGACAAAATACACTCAGGTTGCTATGGAAATCACGCCGCTTCAAGAACACTAGTCGATAAAGCATTCCACACCGGTTACTACTAGCCAACCGCTTTGAAAGACGTAGAAGAACTCGTCAGAAGATGCAAAGGTTGTCAAATGTTCGCAAGACAAGCTCATGTGCTAGCTCACAACCTCATCTTCATCCCACCCGCTTGGCCTTTCTCCTGCTGGGGGCTGGATCAAGTAGGACCTCTCAAGAAAGCAAAAGGCGGTTTTGAGTTTATCTTCATAGCAATTGACAAGTTCACCAAGTGGATTGAATACAAACCACTCGTAAAATATAGCATAGCCAAAGCAATCGAGTTCATCCAAGACATTATGCACCGCTTCGGCATACCCAATCGAATCATCACAGATTTGGGTTCTCCCTTCACAGCCACTGAATTCCAAAGTTGGGCATAGGATTGTGGGTTCGGAATAGATTATGCATCAGTCGCACATCCAGAGGCCAACAGACATGTAGAAAGGGCTAATGGACTAATACTAGCTGGATTAAAACCAAGATTGTATGAAGAACTAGTGGACTATGGATCAAAATGGATTGAAGAATTACCCAAGGTCGTATGGGGGCTACGGACTCAAATAAGCAGAGCCACCGGATACTCACCTTTCTTCCTAGTTTATGGATCAAAAGCCGTACTACCTACCGACTTGATCTGGATGTCACCAAGGATAGAACAATATGACGAAGGAGAAGCAGAACACACCCAAAGGTTAGAACTCGACAATACAGAAGAAGTCAGAGTAAACGCTACCCTTCAATCAGCAAGATACCTCCAAGGATTAAGACGCCACTACAACAAGAATACCCAGTCTTGATCATTACAAGTCGGAGACCTAGTACTAAGAAGAATACAAAAAACTAAGGGACGCCATAAATTATTCAGTCCATGGGAAGGTCATTTTATTGTCATGAAAGTCACTGGACCAGGCTCATACAAGTTGATAACCGAAGACAGAAAAGAAGCCAATAATACATGGCACATCAGCCAGCTAAGAAGATTCTACGCATGAAAACAACTCAAGGAAAAATATATATACAAGCCACAAGAGATCAATGTTCATGATCAATAAAGATGGTGCTCATAGACAACATATGTACTATTATGACTTATCAATGTTCATGATCAATAAAGATGGTTCTTTCTAGACAACATATGTCTTATTATGGCTCTCCCCAAGTTGTTTCTAATGAGCATACCAACCGAGAGCAAAAGAGCTAAAAAGATGCTTGAGCCCGCTGATGAGGGTAGCTAACAAGCTAACACCCGAACCAAAAAGCAAAATGGCTGAAAAGACGCTTGAGCATACCGGCCGAGAGCAAAAGAGCTGAAAACATGTTTGAGCCCACCGATGAGGGTAGCTAATAAGCTACCCGAACAAATAAGCAAAATGGCTGAAAAGACGCCTGAGCATACCGGCCAAGAGCAAAAGAGCTAAAAACATGCTTAAGCCCGCCGATAAGGGTAGCTACTAAGCTAACACCTGAAACAAAAAGCAAAATGGCTGAAAAGACGCCTGAGCATACCGACCGAGAGTAAAAGAGCTGAAAAGATGCTTGAGCCCGCCAATGAGGGTAGCTAACAGGCTAACACCCGAACCAAAAAGCAAAATGGCTGAAAAGACGCCTAAGCTTATCGGCCGAGAGCAAAAGAGCTGAAAAGATGCTTGAGCCCGCCGATGAGGATAGCTAATAAGCTAACACCCGAACCAAAAAGCAAAATGACTGAAACTAAGCCTGAGCATAAATTAGAGCAATTCCAAGACAAGGCCCTCTAGCTCCTTGTTCCTAATAGCAAGAGGCTTGAGGGCTACACTCAGAAGATCCCAAGAAGCGCTACATGGTTTTGCTCAAGAAAGCACTCAGACGATGCTTGTTCCTGCTCAACAAGACTTGAAGGAACAAGACGAGGCTTCCAAAACTCAACCATGAAGTGCTCGGGGGCTTGTCGATCCTAGGATGTTTTTGCAACTAGAGATAGGACCAGATGCTGACCAAACTCTAAGCTAAGCCGAAAAGAAGAAGCTAGAGATGTCCTAAGTCTTTTCAATACTAACAAGAACACAAAGTTTGTCGAGACAATGATCTATACCGAGTTGTTTACAACTCACAGACGAAAGCCAAACAAGCACTCGACAAATCAAGGAAGTCTGCCAAAACATCAATCTACATATGCCGAGTTGTTTACAAGGCACAAGCTAAAGCCAGAGAAGCACTCGATAGATCAAGAAAGTTTGTCAAGACAATGATTTACCTAGGCCGAGTTGTTTACGAGACAAAGAAATACAGACAAAGAAGACATCAACAAAAAATAAAGATTACAACAAGAAAGTGTTTTGTTATAGAAGCTAGAATACAAAGGTCGATTACATCAGGTATTGTCATCAGGAGAAGAAACATCAATGTTAAGATTATCTACAATCTTCCTGGTCAAATCATCGACCTCAGGCTCCAACTTCTCAACAGCATCTATATACTCTTGGCTCTTGGCTTCATCAGCAACCTTGGACAAAGGAAAGTCTAGAGAAAGAACCTGGATCTAGGCAAGAACGTTCCTGGTACAAAGATGGGCACAACGCTTCACGAACTCCTAGAAACGGGTCGGCACTTGGGGAATGAACTGAGGCCAAGAATGACCATCATCTGCTGGAGTCCGGAGAAGGTTGGCTACTGACCGAAAAGACTTCCACAAAGCTTTCCAGTTCTCAGTAGCCGTTGCCAACTTGCCAGTCAAGTCCTCAATGGTTTTTTGGGCCTGCATAAGATCTCTGTCAGCTCCATGCCTAATCAACTTAGCAAGCGCGAGTTCTTCTTTAGCTTGAGTAATTACCTCCTTAGCCTTATTGTGGCTAGTACGAACGAGTGTCTTCATCTCCTCAATACCCTCTGAGAGCTTCTGCTTTTTAACTCGGAGAGCTAGACCAAGCAACAAAAGACAAGTCAGCAGAAAGGCAAATTTAATTACAAACAGAAGCGAAAAAGAACTTGCAATACCATGGCACTCTTTCTTCATGGCCTCCACATTTTAAGGCCTCTTGGGCAGTTGCATCCCTCTGCTTTTCTACCTCAACTACCCGGGCATGGAGAGTCTTCTCCTCCTTTTGATGCATTTGACGCTCAGTCTCCAACTCGGCCCGATAGAGGTCAAGCTCTGCCTTTAGGGTACTCACCTCAGAGGACAACTTTTTTTTGGTTTCAGACGAGAAAAAGAAGCCGGTATGATCATGAGAAAAAGACTAAGCAAAAAGAAAGAGAGAAAAACAAAAAATAAGGATAGGAGAAAAACGAACATCCAAAGAAAGAAGTTTAAAAAAACTTACCTGGAGCTTTTCCCTGAAAGAAGTCACGAAGGTCGCCAAGTTTCCCTAGGCGGCAGTTAGCTCCGACAATCGATGAGTGGCATCAAATTGCTGCACCACGTCATCAGCCAAAGGCAGACCATCGAAAGCAAGAAGAGGAGAGGGAGAAGCTGGCCAAGGCAAAGAAGTCACAACCAGGGCAATCTCCTGGGAAGCCATGGCCAATCCCTCAGATGAACCCACCGCCATGGCCACCGTCACCTTAGGAGTCAGCAAATCAGCAGCTATGGACTCTATCCCCCTCACAGCCACCTCGGTGATCGTGCGTTCTGAATCCTAAGACTCAGTATGCAAGGGCGCGCTAGAGGTTTGACAAGAAGTCAACTGGAGGCTCAGGGAAGACGAAGGACTGAAAGTTGACAAGGAAACTCGTCAATAAGAATAAGAAAAAAGGAGAACAGAAGCAGAGAAATAAAACCAGAATTCACTCACTCAGCTATCTTCTTCTTCATAAAGCCAAAAGAAGACCTCGCAGGGGGAACCACGGTAGCAAAAACATCATCACCACCCTGTGACATGAGCGGTGCGGCCAGTACTGGAGCCCTAGAAGAACTCAAACCCGATGTCCACTTGCTACAAGAGAACAAGACCAAAGTCAAAACAAAAAGAGGAGTTCAACAACAGGAAAACAAGAAAAGAACTCACCGACGAGTAATGAGAGCAGCAGCATCATCCTCTTCTTCTTCACTCTCGACCATGGCCACCATAGCGCCAGCTGAAAAAGGACAAAAGTACTCAATCAAAGATAAAAACAAACAACAAAAGGGCAGAGCATATTAATATGCTCACCTAAGAGCATGCTAGCTACAACTGGAGTACCTAGGCGAGTACTTGACTGGCGAGACTTCTTGGCAGCAGATGGAGCAAAAGAAGAACTATCCGCTCGACCCCTCTTTTCTGAAAGTATGAGGAGCTCGAGGAACTGGATGAGGAACATACTCTTCATATATGTCAGAAAAGGTGGAAGAAACACTAGGAAGCATCATGGTAGTTTGAAACTTACTGGTCAAGGACGCCCCAGCAAGACTACCCCCAGCCTCCACATTTGCAAGGAGATCATCAAGGGGAATTGGATCAGCAAAATTATGCCCCAATTCCTATAAAAGAGTAAAACAACAAGACAAGGAAGATTAAGCAAAAGTGGATACAACGAAAGAGAATCAAAAGTACCCGCATAAAGAAAAGAACAACTCATGGTAGGGGGCGGGTTATTAGCACTGTACTCAAGGACAGCAAGTGGGACAATGCTTACTCCTTTCAGCATCTTCTGAAGATGCTCGAGCACCTCCTCATCAGTCAACTCAAGGGTAGGGACCATACGAGAAGGGTCCTCTACCCCAAAGTACTCGAAACCATAATGTTCACGCTCCTTCAAAGGTTGAACTCAGCAGCGAAGAAAGCTTGAAATAATCCCAAAGTCGGTCAAGCCTTGCTGTTTTAGAGTGCAAATCCTATCGAGAAAAGGCTTGATCGTCTAGAGTTCAGCAGTCGTCACAGGGTTCTTTTCCCATTGGTCATTAACCAAGGGACTAGAGCTGGAGTGAATGGAAAGAGGAGGAATCAAGTTGGCAGCACAAAACCAGTTAGCACACCAATCCCTTACAGAATCAATCAGGTCATAGTTAAAGAACTTGCTCTTAAGACCTTGGCGAAACTAAATCCCACAGCCACCAAGAACATTGGTGTCATCGCGGCGGGGTTGGGGCTTCAGGCAAAAAAAGTAACGAAAGAGGGAAAGAGAAGGAGGAATTCCAAGGAAGGTTTCACAAAGATGAATGAAAACAGAAAGATGAAGGACAGCATTGGGAGCAAGGTGGTTCAGGCTAATCCCAAAATAGTTAAGAAATCGGTGAAGAAAAGCAGAAGTAGGAAGGCAAAAACCGGCACGGATAAAGGAGACGAAAAGAATAATCTCACCAGGACTTAGAGTAGGGACCCGGTGCTCGCATGGAGCTCTCCAATCAGTGATACCCTTGCTCTAAATTAGACCATCGCTAATGAGCTCGCGAAGCTGATCCTCAGTTGTTGTTGGAGCCAGCCAGATCTTCTGAGCAGCCCTCATCGCCATGAATTATTGATTCTCGATAATGGAGAGCGATGCTTCCTCATCGACAAACGTCACCTAGGACTTATTTGTTGATTTCTTCCTACCCATATACTAGCAAAGGCAATGGGGCACTAAGAACTAGGAAGACTCAGATGGCAGCGCTCAGATGACGACAACAATGGCAGCGGCGGAAGTTTGGAGACTAGGGTTTCAAGGCAAAGGCAAGGTACCAAAGAAAGGGAGGAGAAAGGCCTTTAAATAGATTTTACACTAGTAAAAACGCGGCCCACCAGGCCTGTTTTAATACGGCAGAAGGACACAACGGTCCATTGAACGACGCAGCTAAAATGACGGACGGCTCAAATCCACACAACGGTGCAGTTCAATGGGCGGATTCTAGACTTATCCATCCAACACCATGGCAGAGTTGTCATATTACTACAAAAAGAACTCATCAACAACAAAGCAAAGAAGGGTTACCTCACAAGGAGCGCAACAACTCAGTCCTTACAGAAAGAACTCAGAAATCTTATCAACAACCGGGACATCAGGAGAATAAAGAATGAAAACTCAGAAGACAAGATTCTTTCCATTACAAATGGTTTCAAAAAATTGAAGATTACACATCTTACAAGACCCAATGAACTCGGTACTACGACAAGCAAAGTAGCAAAGAGGAACCCAGACATGGCTAGGCTCTGGAACGACTACGTGTTCCAAATTGCTACTCGGTAGGACAAACCGCCCTCAGCTACACTGTTTTCATCAAAGGACAGACGCAGTGCATCCAAGGCAGAAATCAGCAGCATGACAAGACAACATGGAGCAGAGAAGGCTGGCAGGCATCTGCCTACCCATGTCCGATGTGATGCTGGATATGGTGTTGATCTGCACCAGACAGTCTCAGGGCAGGCGACGAGGATCAACCCAGAACTGCCAGATGAAGGATCGCATCCCACATCACAAGACTCCCTCCAACTACTGCCATGTACTTCCAAGTACAATGCTGCTGCGGGATTAGCCTACCTCTAATCCCTATCACAAGACTCCCTTCAGCTACGGCAAGATACACAAGAACTACAAAATACGCCTAGGGGCTGCTCTACTTCAGTAACTATCATATTCATGACTATGGAGATTTCAGACCACGCAGCAAAAATGCTCGATGAATCAAAACAGCACAGGAGGAGGATATTTATAGGCCAAAGAAGCGATGCACATGGACCAGGAGCACCAGCGGAACAAACCTAACAAAGGACATAGTGAAAAGATAGAATTCAATGAAAGAGGACTCAGGCGTGAAGGAACAGTATTCAAGGACAAGCATATTCGAAAGGATGTACCAACACTATACAACTCGTGAGCAAACAACATTTACACTCAACCACTACCAAACAACCACATCTGACAATAGCAAACCGCCACAAAATATGCCAAGACCTAGCACCCTAGTTCTTTCTGAACAAAACAACCCGGATATATGCTCGGGGACTGCAACAGGAGAGGTTTTTAGTTCTTTTGAACAACTCAGATTCAAGACCCTTCAACTTTTTATTCCAAATAGCAAGAGGCTCGGGGGCTACACTCGGTGAGTGCACTTTTTCCTTCAAAAAAGCGCACGTCACCAAGAGGACTACTTCAAGACAACAGTCTTTCAAACGACATAAGATTCAAGACCCTCCAACTTTTTGTTCCAAATAGCAAGAGGCTCGGGGGCTACACTCAGTGAGTGCACTTTTTCCTTCAAAAAAGCGCACGTCACCAAGAGGACTACTTCAAGACAACAGTCTTTCAAATGACATAAGATTCAAGACCCTCCAATTTTATGTTCCAAATAGCAAGAGGCTCGAGGGGCTACACTCAGTGAGTGCACTTTTTCCTTCAAAAAAAGCGCACATCACTCAGAAGACTTCTTCAAGACAGATGACTTCAAGGCCACACGACAAAAAGAACTCGAACATAGCTATATCCGAGCCCTTTTCGACAAAGAACCTGGGTATATGCTCAGGAGCCCTTCGACGAAGAATCAGGGCGATTTCAAGAAAAGGCCCTCAAGCTCCTTATGCCAAACAGCAAGAGGCTTGGGGGCTACATCC
The DNA here is from genome assembly GCF_019320115.1 of Miscanthus floridulus. NCBI lineage: Eukaryota > Viridiplantae > Streptophyta > Magnoliopsida > Poales > Poaceae > Miscanthus > Miscanthus floridulus. The sequence continues at coordinate 119,964,045 of NC_089582.1, read as the reverse complement.
AAATGGGAGTACTTTTTTCTTCAAAAAGGTACACACCACGCGAAGATCTCACGAAGCGCTACATGGTTTCGCTCAAGAAAGCACTCGGACAATGCTTGTTCCTGCTCGACAAGACTTGAAGGAACAAGACGAGGCTTCTAGAACTCAACCATGAAGTGCTCGGGGGCTTGTCGGTGTGGGACCTACGGGATATCCCGCAAGGAAGGGAGAAGATCTAGTCTAACTAGGATTCTCCCCAGTAATCTTAGTAGTAGTATTATTCTGTAATCCTACTAGGAACTCTCATTGTAAACCAACTAGGATTCTGACCTCCTGACTATATAAAGGAGGGAAGGGATCCTAGGGACGGGAGACTTTTACAACACAACATTGGACAATTAATCCAACACAAAGGCTAACGTCGACTGGACATAGGGCTATTACTCGATCAACGATCGAGGGTCCGAACCAAGATAAATCGACTATCTCTTGCGTTAACCGTCGAGTTCCGCATACGCTGAAGCCCGAACATACTGCCCTGGGTACCCCCATGGCAGGCTATCGGTGGTCAAACATCGACAGTCGGTTCCTAGTCCATAGTTTTTCCTCGAAGAAAGGCAGCGAGCCCTTGGGACTGGTCGAACGAACCTAAGAACTATATGGATTGGCTGCCAAGAATCTAGAGTTGGTCACTAGCTAACCCATGCTGGACCCTCGCAAACAAGAAGTCGGGGCCCCACTCAGACTAGCCCATTAACAGCTCACCGTGCACCATGATTTGTCCATCGAGGAAAACATGGCACGGCTTAGCCCCTCCGTTTTATCAGAAAAACACTTGAGGGAGGACAATCGCAAGACGAGCTGACCCCTCGATCGGACCCCTACTACATGCGGGGGCTCGAGGGAAGTTGGACTCACAAGGAGACTGAATACGCAGTCGCATGACCATGGCGGATCGATCGGATCCTAGGGAGGGATCCAAATCAAGAGAAATCTTTTTTAGTCCCCCAAATCCCACAGCTACATGTTCCCAAGGAGTCTAATCATGACAGAAGGGTATCATAACCCACCAAGGCATCCCACGGGTAGCAGAAGATCAAAGCCCTCGAAGTCCCTCTATTCAAAAAACCCTACAAAGGAGTATCCTACTCCTCCGCAGGCTCGGGGGCTACTGTTGGGTATCAGTATTTGAGATACCCGAAGAAGGGATCTGAGGACCGTGGGCGACGACTCACCTAGATAATCAAGGACGTATTTCAGTCTCGACCGACCCCGAAGGGATAGTCTCCATCTCGCCTGACCCCTCGGGCACAGGGGCCGTCTCGCCCAACCCTAAGGGCACGGGCTCCGTCTTGCCTGACCCCTCGGGCATGGGCCCCATGTCGTCTAACCCTAAGGGTACGGGAGCTATCTCACCTGACTCAGAGGGTACGGGCTCCATCTCACACGACGGGGACCCATACCACCTCCAACCACTACAGGTCTAAGGGTATGACCCTAGGGTCAAACTTCTAACACCGGGAGGGGAGTGGGCATATCTTTGACATGACCCATGGCCATGTCAGGCCATGCCTGGGGGTTCATATCACCAACAGTGATGGGTGTGTGGTCACTATGTTGCCTACTCCCCATATGGCCGCTGACCGGCACGTCGGTTCGCCACGCCGTCCACCGGGACAGGATATGACGCCATGGCCAGCTAATGACACTGGGGCATGGCACCAGTGATGAATAGGAGCCCAACATGGAACCATCCCTGTCACCATCTATAGCATTAGTGGGACCCGCATAAAGGAGAAGAAGGACCCGGCGGCCCTAGAGGCCTTCTTCTTCCTCGCTTTTCTGCTTCTTTCTCTCTGTAACCTGCGCCTTCCTCTTCACCTATAAAAGGGGAAGCGGGACACCCCAAAAAGGGAGGACGAACACACAACTGAACGAGCTCAACAAGACTCAACTCCATTCGATCTTTTCACCAGAGATTTGGGAACTCCTCCCACTCTTGCCCATTTGTAACCTGTACTACAAACTAGTGCCGGTAACATGAGCAGCAACAGACTGGACATAGGGACATTCCGCCTGAACTAGTATAAATCCTTGTGTCCTCCGAGCACACCATCCGAGCCGGATGCGCATATACAAATTTACTAGCTAGTGATCCGAAACACCGACAAGTATCTTAACGCAATACCTAGCTAGATACTCTATGGTTTTCCTTCGAAAAAAGATACGCTGTGGGCTTGATTAGTTGTTTGTGTTAGCTTATATCCAAGCTTGTGTAGTGTAGTATTCTCGTGTTTAGTTGCCTGCATAGACACTTATGTAGGCTTGCAGGATACTCAAAGCAGACTGAATGTTGACATGTTGTACTAGCTAATACACCATATTTGGTTGTATTAGACAAGGCAAATTTGCACAAGCCAATGCATACACAGAGATGAAATATTCTCGTCCATCATATATATACCTCTACTGGAAACATGAAACCTCAACTAGCTAGAACATGGAAATGACTATATATAACAAAATAAAATTAGGCAAACATAATTTATCAAATGTGACTTGTCTGTGCAGAACAACCAAACATCAAGACACTGTATACATTTCTACTGGATTAGGTTATGCGCCTAAGGTCTAATGCGGGCTAAGGCTAATTCAAGCAACCAGTGAGATCCTTTAATCTCTATCTGGTTGTGATAATTTTTTATCAAATACTGTTTATATGTTTCATCCTTTGTATTGCATTATTTCTCTCTATACCACAACACATCTTTAGCCTCGCCCTGTATGTCGTTATAAGTCATTTCAGCGACATACGATCGGTCGTTATATATCTATACACTAGTAAAAAAAGGGCTTCTATTCCCGGCTGCCAACCCCCTTTATTCTCGGTTACGCAGCTGGGAATAGGAGTTCGGGAATAAAGGGTTAGTAGCCGGGAATAGAAGTGGACCTTTAGTCCCGGTTGGTGATACCAACCAGGACTAAAAAGGTAGCCACGCTAGCGCCTGGGCTGGCCCCTTTATTCCCGGTTGGTATTACCAACCGGGACTAAAGGGACTTTTTTTCCTGCTTATCTCAATTGATGATTCTTTTTTGTTTTAATTTGGTTTTCAAATACGCATTATTCGCTGCAAAGTAATATACATATACGCGCGCGTACTATAAAGTTTTCGCTCGATCAATGCATGCAAGCAACACAAGTAAAAGTAAACTAAAACATAATATTACATTTCATCGTCACATGTAAAGTTTGCATTAATTGTACATTTCATCATCACATGTTCTTTGGATCAATATGAAATTTGGCTTTCATCATCACATATTTGGGTCATAGTAAAACTCGCCGCCGGGAGTTAAGACCTGATCATTCAGAAATCCACCTATTGTCTCTTAGATTGCTTTGAGATGGTGTGTGTCCAGGGTTTTTTCCTTCAACCAACGAGTCTTCAATTTGAGATATGAGATAAAGAAAAAGTATATTAGTATATATATATGTATCAAGAATAATGATAAATAAATTATATCTATCACGAATATATATATATATAAATATATGTATGATGAATATATATATATTTGTACACTTACCCTTTTTTGCTCTAGACTAGTTCTTTTTTAGCACAATCTCATGAACTCGCAAACATAGTATCCACAGAGATTGGTCCCCTGGGGCTGCAGCAGAACCCACTTTACGAGAAAAAGATTCGTCATCATCCGAGCATAGGGAAATTGAACTAAGCTAGGTATATAGTACTTACTTTGTATAGCACTACTTTCAGTGGCACTTTGCGTTTCATATGGTGTTCCTGACAGACCTTTTCCCAACAACTACCAAATAACATAAAAAATATTTGGACCATTAATTTGCATGCAGAGAGACTAGAATAGTTTTGCTAGTGAGACTGCAATTACCGCTGAATAATATCTATCATCTCTTGAAACTCTTTTTGCTCTTTTCTCATCGAGTCCCAAATGCCTAGAAGACCTTTCTCTAGATCGAGTTCCATCAATATCCAATGTTCAGTACCATGTCCATTAACACTCATTAATTAGCTAACAGGTACAGTGAACATATATATATGGATACACGATCGTCGACATTATGAACACTTACCTGAAGTTGTAGGGGAAGAGTATACATTTCTTGTCATGTTGCTTCTCTAAGAACATCTTGATATTGGCCTCCATTTCTACTTTCCATGTTGGTTGGGGTTTAGGGTTTTTGAATACGATATGTGGATCAATGAAACCAATATCAATACACCCTCTCTTTTTGCACTCTCCCATCTCAAACCTGCATCATATATATATAGAGTGAGGATAATAAACACAGACATGTATGTACATAGTGACTTATTATTAATTAGTAGAAAGAATCACTTACAGACAATAGCAGCTGATGAAAGTCTTGTCGAGAGAGTTCTAGTGGACTAGTTGGTGTAATTCAGCAAACTCAATGTACATAACATCATCGCCACGGAACCAATGGTCGTCTTTGCTTCTGACAAAAATATAGAACTCTTTCCGGTGACATGCGTCAAGGTACAAGGTGTTTAGCTTGAACAATTGTGTACCCAGTTCATTGATGGTCTTAGGATTCCATAGACTCCTGCCATGCTCATATTTCTGCCATTCATCCACTACCGGCGCACTTTCGAAGAGGAAATCGCCAAGGTCGATACCTCTCATAGCATAAAAGTTAGCAAGTTCTGTCATATCCACTTCTTTATCAGTAGGCATTTCCATCGTATCCAGCATATCTATGTTTGAACCATATTCATTAGCAATAACTAGAGGAGGGACTGATTGCAATTCTTGTTCTCCGAGTTGTGCAACAGTTTTCCCTGCTTTAGCAGCTTTCTTCATTATCTTGCTAAGAGTGCGGTCAAAGTCTGATGGTGGCGAGGGCTTACGAGCTTGCCGCCTCTTTTTCTGCTCAGCTTCCACCATCTGCCTTAGTTTAGCTGGAGGTAGGTGTAAGTGCTTCTGCTCCTGCTGCTTCCTCTTCCCTGTGCCTGAGAAGAATGCTTCAACGGTTTTTTTAACCGCATCATCTAACTCCTCTTTACTCATTTCACTAAGCAATTTCTGTGGAATTGGCCTTGGTTTCACGGGGGCCTTCTTGGTCGTCTTCGCCGACGGGGCAGATGGCTTATTTGTTTGCAGCCGTCTTCCCTAGTTCATGGGAGGAGGTGGGGGAACAGGTGTTGGAGACCTTCGAGGCGGCATTGGGGAACGCCTTGGAGGCAGTGGCGGCGGCGGTGGAGACCATCTTGGAGATGGTGGGGATGCAGCCGTGTCTTCTACCCCATCATAACCGCCGCCTGGAGCACTATGTTGGTCTAGTGATTGTACTATTGGACTTAGGTTGGGGGAGGCCCTGCTGTGTGCGTACAGAAGACAATGAGTCAATTGTTATTTAAGAGGCAATATAAAATTAATAAAAAATTTGTTTCATTCACTTTCATCCGTACCTATTGTGTGGCAACGGCTTCCGAGGAATATTGATGTAGCGCTTGCATCATGCAATGAATGACTTCTCTGCTTCTCCCATGGTCTTCTCCCCATCACCTCCATGAATGTCAAGAGGCACATCGCTAAAACCTTCAATAGCTTTATCCACTGAGATGGTAGCATATCCAGCTGGTACTATTGCCCCATGGATTCTTGGTGTCTTGGTACGATCGATAGGGTTTACAACACTAATAGCCACCTTCACTATGCCATTATCTTTTGGAATGTGCAGCTCACATGATGTAAAAGGTTCAGTGACATCATCCATGGGGAAGCGTAGCTCTGCATCTTTTATGGCATCAGGCAGCTCCGTAGAAGCACAACTGCTTCTCAACTGATCAGGGGGGGCTAGTGTTGATTCCTGAAGCTGTTGTAATCCTGTGGGCACTCAATTGTATTTGCACTTGCCTTGCGACTTCCTCTTGCATTTTCGCTTGCATTTCTTTTTCTCGCCTTTGTGATTCAAGCACCGCTTCCCGTGACTCAATAACATATTGCTGCAAGATGCGGATCCTCTCTGCCTCCTCATCCTTCTGTCTCTAGCGGCTTCTGTACGAATCAATCCATTCAGGGAAACCTTGCACCCACGGAACGGCCCCTTTGCCTCTAGTTCGTCCACAATGCTCAGTAGTCCCGATGGAATATGTCAGTTCATCTTTCTCTCAGTTGGGCTGGAATAGTCCACTATCTCTAGCTTTTAGAATTTGAATCAACCTTTCTGTTACTCTTTTGAGTTTTGTCCCATGGATGAGCTTCCCGGTGACTGGCTCCAATCCTCCCCCATGACCTAAAAACCAATGCTTTGTGCGTTCAGGCCACGGTGCTGATTCAGGTATGACCCCCTTGGCAATAAGGTCTGCTTCCATTTTTTGCCACTTGGGAATGGAAGTCACGTAGCCACCTGATCCTATGTTATGGTGGTATTGCTTTTGTCTGGAATTCTCTTGGTTCCTTCTCGCCCGTTCCGCACCCTCTTCTGATGTCTTGTACTATACAAATTCCTCTCAGTAGGGCCTTGCCTTCGCGATTGGGCCCTTATCATTCCAATTTGGAGTCTTGTTCTTCTTGACGTATGATTTGTACAGCTGCTTCTTCCAAGATTGGAATTGGGTGGCCATCTTCTTCATTGTCCAGTGCCTAACTCTGTCAACCTTTCGTGGGTGATGTCTTCATGATAATCATCTGTTTGGAGCATGAAATGTGCAAGAACATCTTGCCAAATCAGCTCCTTGTCCTTATCAGAGACATAACTAATATGAGGAGCATTGTTATTTTTTTTCCATTCACGAGCATTGATCGAGAGCTTGTCCCTTACAAGGTACCCATAGTGGTACACGAATTTCTGTGCATATTGTCCTAGTGGTTCGCCTGTAGCCACGTTTAATTTTGAGATGATGTAGCGGCCTTCCAATGGCTTTTTGGCCCCTCGAACATTCTTTGTGTTCCCTGTCATCGTCGTCGATCCAGACGGCTATGTACGCATAGAAACACAAAAAGTATTATAAAACGAAGGTCGATCCAGTGGGCTACATGTATGCATAATAAATAAATGAGAGCTAGATATTGAGAAATATATACCTCACCGGAATTATCTTCATGAACAACTTCCTCAATAATATGATCGAGATTTAAGTATTCACTCCCGTCGTCTTCCTGCTGGTCATTATCAACATCGACACAATGTTCAGTGCCGGCGTTGATAATATCCATCATTTTCGCCTCTAGGTCATCGCCTCTCGGGTCAACCATAGAGAGCCTAAACAATTATAAAACAATAATTATGCAATTAGGGTTTCATAGACATTTCATACACATTTTGGGGCGGTGGTGCCTGCGCAGGGCGGCCGGCCAGCGTCGGTGGCCGAGGAGGGTTTAGGGTGGTTTAGAGTGGTTTAGGGTTTAGGGTTTAGGGTGGTTTATGGTTTAGGGTATAGGCCACATGGTATCAGAATATAACACAATTGATTTTTTTCCTAAGGAAAAATTATACATGTATACATTAATTGATATATATATACACACACATTAATTTCATACATATATACATTAATTGATATATATATATACACATTTCATACATACATAATTTCATACATATATAATTTCATACATATATACATTAATACACATTTTGTCAATATAATTCATAAATATAATATATAATATATATATATATATACCGGCGGTTTAGAATTAATGGAGTGTTGGCGACGGGCGGTGGTGGACAGTGGCGCTGGATCGAGGTATGGGGGCTCCTGGCTGGGCGCGGCGTCGTCGGGGCTACTCTGGCGAGGTGTGAGTGGGCGTCGGGATGCCCTCCGGTGAGGAAGAAGACGTGGCGTCGGGCTGGGGTGGCCTGAGAAAGCGAAATCGGCGGCGGCATGGCGCGCGCGCGGCGTCGGGGGCAGCCAGGGTCTCCTCCTTGAGGGGCGCGGCGTCGGGGCTACTCCGACGAGATGGGCGGGCGTCGAGGTGCCCTCCTGTGAGGAAGGCGGCGTCGGGGGTGGCCGGGAAGGCGAAATCGGCGGCGGAGTAGCGCGCGTGCGGCGTCGGGGGTGGCCGGGGAGGCGAATCGGCGGTGGCGGAGCTCTGAGGACGCGCTGAAGACGAAGACGATCGATGAGGAGGAAGAGAGAAGGTAGGCGGTGGTATATAGGAGAGGGACCTTTAGTCCCAGCTCCATCTGCCACCCGGGACTAAAGCACCTTTAGTCCCAGCTCGTGCCACCAGCCGGGACTAAAGGGGGACCTTTAGTCCCGGCTGTTGGAAGGAGCCGGGACTAAAGGATTTTTTGGCGGGCCGCCAAATGCAGCCCACCTTTAGTTCCAGCCGGTGGCAGGAGCCGGGACTAAAGGTGGGCTACATTTTCATTTCCCACCAACTTTTAAGCAGAACAGTTTATTTTATATATGTTTTGTATTTAAATGTTTAAGTCTTATTATTTACACAGTAAATTCAATACTAGGCATAATTTTTTTTAGAAAAAATAATAAACTTTATTTTCATTTACTGCACACAAAAAAAATATGTGACCAAAACTATTGTGTTTTTTATTATAAATGTTGAACATAATGCAACTAATACTCACTATTTTCGTTAATGCAAAAATATAGACTTTAATTGAAATTATTAAATTTATTAGTTTTCGACAGGAAATTAGTTTTCACGTAATTGTAACGTAAATCTTTAGGTTCTTCATTAATCATTGTATAATTAATTGGTGAGTTCGTGCGGAAATTCAATTAAAGTTAAAAAAGTATCAAACCACCTCAAAAAAATCTCAAACTTGGTGGTGGCTACACACAGGGCATTTGTAGTCTTGAGAAAAAGTTTGAGACCAATCTGACACTAGAAAGCAAATGGACTTCAGAGTCCCAGAGAACCTAGGTGTATAGATAGGGTTCGACGAAAGGTTCTATATACCTCTGTGAAGCACGTCGACTCCGCCTATGTCGAAATGGCTTGAAATTTTTTGGGCAGTCATTTACACCCAAAATATGGCCCCACACAAGATCTTAGATTTTTCTAATAATTATTTTTATTATTACATTTTTCTTTGTGTCGCGTGAGACGAAATACGGTGAATTACATATTCAAAACAATATAATTTTGCATCAACCTCCACAAATATTTGTCTCCTAGGGCACAATAGACCATTTGGCAAAGTTTGGCACCATTCTGGATCATTTAGGGGGTGGACCCAGTTCAATGTATAATTAAACGGTGAATTCGCGCGAAAATTCAATTAAAGTGAAAAAAAAGTACCAAACCACCTCAGAAAAATCTCAAACTTGGTGGTGGCTACACATAAGGCATTTGAAGTCTTGAGAAAAAGTTTCAGCCCAATCCGGCACTAGAAAGCACATGGACCTCAGAATCTCAGAGAACCTAGGTGTATAGATAGGGTTCGACGAAAGGTTCTATATATCTCTGTAAAGCACGTCGACTCCGCCTATGTCGAAATGGCTTAAAAAGTTTTTGGTAGTCATTTACACCCAAAATATGGCCCCACACAAGATCTTAGGTTTTTCTGATAATTATTTTTATTATTACATTTTTCTTTGTGCCGCGTGAGACGAAATACGGCGAATTACATATTCAAAACAATATAATTTTGCATCAACCTCCACAAATATGTCTCCTAGGGCACAAGAGACCATTTGGCAAAGTTTGGCACCATTTCGGATTTTTTCGGGGGTGGACTCAGTTCAACGTATAATTAATCGGTGAAGTCGCATGGAAATTCAATTAAAGTGAAAAAATTACCAAACCAATTCAAAAAAATCTCGAACTTGATGGTGGCTTCACACTGGGCATTTGAAACCCTGATAAAAATTATGAGATCAATCAGGCACTAGAAAGCACATGGACCAGAAAATTCAAAGTATAGTTAACAAAAGAATATAATCAATTAAAGGGTCTTTTCTCTTATTAAATAAATGTTTGGGTGCTTTCTTGTCGAGAAAGTGACTTAGTTCAGATGGCTAGCTAGTGCGCTGCGGTTTGGACCTTAGCTATGAGGTCGTGGGTTCAATGCCTGGCTGTCCCATTTTTTTTTTTGTCCAGCGCGACTATATTATTTTATCAAGAAAGATTTTATCCCAGTTATAGCCCAGAGTCGGGACTAAAGGTCATCCTTTAGTCCCGGCTGGAGCCTCAAGCCAGGAGTAAAGATTTATTCCCAGTTGGAAGGTCTAGCCCCTTTAGTCCCGGCTCTGGGCTATAACCAGGACTAATTATTGCCTATCGTCGCCACACACTTGGGGCAGGAACTTTGTATCCTTATTTGAGGATACAACCGGGACTAAAGGCAAAAATAGAGGCGGGATGAAAGGTCTATTTTCTAGTAGTGATACCGACCCTTCTATGTCGTTGATAGTGGCATTGTTATAAATCTATAACGATCGGCCGACTTTTAACTACCGACCGTCTGACGCTATGTAATAGATATAACGACCGACCACATAATAGATGAAAGTGGAATAACACATAGGTACTAGGTGAGAGAACTATTCTTTATTACCTAAATATTGATGATTACAATGTAGAGCTAATAATGATGGCAAGTCAAGTATTTTTAAATAGGCCACGGTAATTATATGGGCATGCTGATAATAGTGAAAGGTTTTGTGATTGAGGTCTCATCAATGTCTTGCCTCAGTTTGCCACGACTGAACGATGGAGATCAGGACATGTTCCTTAACTTTCACTTTCACGCGCTCATTGAACCTGTTCGTTTCGGCTTATTCGCTTGTATCTGGCTTATAATCCACGGCTTAAACAGTGTTTTTCTCTCATACCAAATCAGTCAGCTGTACTTTCAGCCATGACTTATAAGCTAATCCAGCTGAAACGAACATGCTGCTTATTCACAACCTCTTATAGTGATGTGTGTATGTGTACTCAGAGCATCTCCTACAGCATCGCTATTCCCTTCCGTGATTCTAGATTTACCAATTATGGAGGATAAAAAGCGTCCAACAGATTTTGGTATTCCCCGATAGCTATCCCGGAAAAATAGCTCGGTAGAAAATCCCGAGCCACCGTCGCTCGCCATGCAGTCGCATGCCGTCCTCTCCCTCGCGAATTTCCCCTTTCCCCGCGCGGCCCACTCATGTGATTGGTTGATCCGATCAAAGTGATCTAAAATAATATGACGTGGCAAATTTTAAAAATAGAGAAAGGGGTAGAATAAAGAATCTGTTGTGGTGCTCTAGTTTTTTCGAGAGCCAATTTTTTTTAGAGAGCCTCTAAATCATGATATTTGGAGATTATTTTGCAGAGCTTCCTGGAGATGCTCTTAGTCCAATAGAGTTTTGAGTCACATACTTGGTCCTGGTGTCCACCAACTAGTGCGCAGCAAGTGCATTGCGTGAGCCTGAAGATATGCTGGCAACAAAAGTTCACGTGTGTACTCACGCAGCGTGTGGTATGTGTGTGTGTGTGTGTGTGTGGGTGTGGCACTGGTTAGACCCGACCGTGCATGCACGTCTGATGAGACTTGACCAAATTTCCATAAACCCGAGCAAGGCCAAGGGAATGAAGCAAAGTCGTCACCCAAATACCCAATACGTGTCGTTGCAAAGAATGATCCATCCTCGTAGCCGCAACGCAAGGTACGGCACGATGTTTTGCCAGCCACACTATTCGGCGAACGTTCACAGGTTCCTAGTTGAGCCATCAAAATTCCGTCGCATCTCATTTTCCGTTTTAGGAAAAAATATTAATTCCCACAGGCACAGCAACCGCTCCCCTCCTCCGCTCCTTTTTCTTTGACTGTGACACCAGCCTAGCGTAACCTAAAAAAACACAACATTTATTTCAAAATATTATAACTTTTGGATGGTATATCTATTTTTAATTCCACCTGCCTCGGTATGTTCTACGAGACGAGACGAATAAAATTAGACACCACTTGAATATGTTTCAAAAAATTTTATTCTAATAAAAATTTATGTGTACTGACTTATAACATATAACTTATAACATGTAACTTATACAAATGACTTCGACATATACATTTAACGTGACAAAGTTACGTGCATAACTTATACATATAACTTACTACGTGACAAGACTATACGCATAACTTTTATGTATAATATTTTGTGGAACAAATTTATCAACATAATTTCATAGAAAGCTATAAAAATTATACATAAAACTTTTATCTACAACTTATTTATATAACTTAGATATATAATATAACGAATGACTTAGATGTAAAGTTGGACGTACAAGTTATATTCAAGAACTTAAATATACAAATTAATATAATAACATATTAGTAGAAAATATGAAAATAACTATATAGTATAACTTGTAAATATATAACAAAAAAGAGAAAAATGGTAGGAAAAAAAAGAAAGAAAAAAGGAACATCCGTGCAAGTGTAGCCATGCCACCGAACAAATCTGACAAAAAAGTTATTCAATACAACTTGTACGCATAAGTTGTAAGTTATAAGTTACATGTCATAAGTTAATACACATAAATTGCTACTAAAAAAATTCTTCGAAACATATGCAAGTGCGGTCTTGTTTTGTTCACCTCGTCACGTAGAACACTGAGGTGCAGACGAAATTTAAAACGGATACACCGTTCAAAAATTATAACATTTTGAATTAAATGTTTTGCTTTTTTTCGGATGACATCAATAGCCAGCGGTCTGGTCCATGCGTATGTGCTCGTTCGCTGTTCGCTGAACAGGAATCCAATAAACGCTCGCTCAAATGGATTTGGGATGTTTTGCGGTTGAGACTACACTGGAAGAAGGAAGGAAGTCGCCAGGAATGAACTGGGCCTGGGCCCTGGTGGAAGCCGGGAGGGACGGTACGTTCTTCTGCCGAGGCAGACCCGCAAATGGACCTTTCTGAATCGGCCACCCGCAGACCCGCCGCTCCTCAGCTCAGCAGCGCTGCAAGTCTGCAACTGCAACTGCAACTGGCAAGCCTCTCCACCTACCCCGCCCGGCGTCCTATATAGGTCGCCCAGCTCATGCCGAACAAGCCGCGCACACACCAAGAGACGCGTCTCACCAAACGACCTTCTCGCCTTCGCCTCACCCCTCACGCTTGCTTGGCGTCACTTGCCAGATCCATTGGATCGATCATCGTCTCGCCTCGGTCAGTAGTTCATTGTGCAAACAAAACACAAGCAGTCTAAAATGCATGCGTCCCTCGACTCAGCATCCGATGCTTGCGTTGGTGCATGCATGCGATGAAATGTTTCTTCTTTACCTTTTATATAATAATAATAATAACATAATACTTGGAGTTTTTTTAAACACTACTAGACGCAGGTGACCAGCATAATGGCACAACCAGACGTCACGAAATAAAGGAAGCTGCTGCAACGTTTACATCGTCATCGTTTATTAACGTTCTCCTTTTTTCTCTCTCTTCTACATCTTGGTTTTCAGGCAACAGGAGCTCTCCATCAAACAAAGCTCGATCACGCTGCTTGCTCATTTATCGCGCCCGTCGTCATCACCATGGTTGGAAGCAGCCCCCTGCAGGCCGTGCTTGCGGCGCCCGGCGTCAGGGACAGGAAGCTGCTCGCGTTCAAGCGCGACGCCCTCAAGGACAAGCAGGACGCCGTGTCCGGCCTCGTCCACTCCATCCTCGCCTCCACCAGCCCGCCCCAGCGCAGCGCCTTCTACGTCTTCGACCTCACCAAGGTCGTTGACCTCTTCCGGGCGTGGCGCCGGGCGCTGCCGGACGCGCGCCCCTGCTACGCCGTCAAGTGCAACCCGGACCCGGCGCTCCTCGGCGCGCTCGCCGCGCTCGGCGCGGGCTTCGACTGCGCCAGCCGCTCCGAGATCGAGGCAGTGCTCGCGCTCGGCGTCCAGCCGCGGGACATCGTCTACGCCAACCCCTGCAAGCCCGAGGCGCACCTCGAGTACGCCGCGGAGGTCGGGGTCAACTTCACCACCTACGACTCCGAGGAGGAGGTGGCCAAGGTCAGGCGCTGCCACCCGGGCTGCCAGCTCCTGCTCCGCCTCAAGGGCCCCGACGGCGGCGACGTCAGGGTCGACCTGGGCACCAAGTACGGCGCGCACGCCCACGAGGTCGTGCCGCTCCTGCGCGCCGCCCAGCGCGCCGGGGTCACCGTGGCCGGCGTCTCCTTCCACGTCGGCAGCGGCGCGTCCAACCTCGGCGTGTACCGCGGGGCCATTCAGGCCGCGCGCGGCGCGTTCGACGCCGCCGCTGCCCTCGGGATGCCGCCCATGCGCGTCCTCGACATCGGCGGCGGGTTCGTGTCCGGTCCCACTTTCGACGACGCCGCGGCGGTGATCAACGACGCGCTCGCGCACCACTTCGGCGACCTGCCGTGCGTGGAGGTGATCGGCGAGCCCGGGCGGTACTTCGCCGAGACCGCCTTCACGCTCGCCGCGCACGTCATCGGTAAGCGCACGCGTCGAGAGGTGCGCGAGTACTGGATCGACGACGGCCTCTATGGCTCGCTCAACTGCATCATCATGGACCACTACGTGCCGACCCCGAGGCCGCTCGCCAGCCCGCGCCCCGGCCACAAAACCTACACTTCCACGGTGTTCGGCCCAACGTGCGACTCTCTCGACACGGTGGTCACCGGGTACCAGCTACCAGAGATGGCCGTGGGCGACTGGCTCGTCTTCGACGACATGGGCGCCTACACCACTGGAGCCGGCTCCAACTTCAACGGCTACGCGACGTCAGACATAAAGATCTACGTAGCTTACTCCAGCTGAGTGCGAACGCAGACGACGTCGGCCCGGGACTAATATCTTCTTTCTTTCTTCCTTCCTTGACCAGACTTGTATTGTCTTTCCATTACAACATGTACAACATCCCGATCTACTTTTGAAACATTCAGATACAACACTTGCAAGATGAAACACTTGAGACATGCGTCTGAAACACTTGCAACATATGTGTACAAAAAAACAGATGAAACATTAGGGATAGACACTTGCAACATACGTGTATAACTATTGCAACATATGCAACATCTTGATCTACTTTTGCAACATTCGCATGAAACAATTGAAACATACATCTGAAACAACTAAAACACTTGAAACATGGGCTTGTAACATGTCTGAAAAGCGTCCAGAAACACTTGAAACACAACATTGCCGCGCGGCCATGACCTACCTGGTGAGCAACTGCCATGGCGCAGGCTTGCTAGATGGTGCGCATCCGCACGCCCCCGCCATGCCCGACGTCGGCCGAGGGAGAGGAGGCGCTACCGGATCTTGGGAGGGCGTCGTCGGCCAGGGTAGGGGAGGGTCAGATCCGATGGGACGTGGGGGAGGGTCACGGCGGCCATGGAGTGTGGGGAGGGGACGCCATGGAATCCGCCAGACTTGAGGGAAGACACACGTGGAGGAGGGGTGGTTGGATCCATGTAAGGGAGGGGACGAGGCTTGCTCGAGCCGCCATGGAGTGAGGGGAGAGGGACGCGGCCGCAGTAGTGGAGAAGAAGTGAGCGAACGGCGGCGGTGTGGTGGAGGCACCCGCAGCGGCCGATGCGAAACGAGGAAGGATGCGTCGCTCTATTTTATTTCATTTTTGTTTTTGAGGAACTCCATATGCTGGCCGGGAGCACGCTATGGGCCAGTCCGCAGGCCCAGCTAGCCGCGTCCGACACGGGACGGACGCCCTAACCGAAGCATTATCCATATGAGTTTGGTATGTATCGTCGGCGATCGCCAGAAATTTTTATTTCCGTTTACATTTATTTATTCTTTTATATATATATATACTATACTAGTCCTTCTTGCTAGTACTATGTAAGCACTAACCAATGTTGCAGAATGCAGACAACATAATAACTTAATAAGAGACTACTCCGTAGGTAGCTAGCTTAGGTGTGTAGCCGGAACATTCGAAGAAGCAGCGCTAGACTAGCCAACCATATATATGGCTGCCTGCGTTGCAGCACTTTGCCCTGGGTGTTTTGTACGGTGAGACGTTAGCGTACAGTATGTAAGCCTGCATGCAAAGAATCGATATAGAGAGTGGCGAAAAGGGATGGGCGACGGTACAGCCGGCGAACAGAGACAGGCCACATAAGCTAACGGCCGGCAGCTGTTGCACTGGGGTAGATGACAGTTGACAGGTCGTCGATCGAGCAGCCAGAGAGCCAGAGAGAGGAAAGGCAAGCTAGCATGCAGAAAACGAGGACCGAACCCTTGGGACGTTGCGACCGGCCCAAGTTAGCAGCGTCGACTCACGTTCCATCATCATCTACCTCTATCGCGCATTACGGTTACGTGGCGGTGCAGCGGTGCTGCCACTGGAGCGATCGAGTCATCGAGAGCGCGCTAAAAAGTCGGAAGCTAGCAGGGTTTTTAAATTTCTTTTATTTTAATCTCTCTCCTGTCGATCCGCGCCTGGATAGATAGATGTCTAGCTTGTCCCTTTTCGCTTGCAATGGTTGGTGACTTGTGCAGAAACAACAACAAAAGGGGAGGAGGATCGGAGACGAAGTAGATCAGATGGGTTTACGGTCTCTGGGCTCGCTCTGAATCGACAGTTTCCTACCAAGATCCCGAAGACGAAGTGCAGCCATTTTTTGCACATACATAGATATACCGACGACACACCGACAGTCTGACATGTCATGTCCGCGCAGCGGCAACCTACGACTTTGGATGGTGTCGGTTCGATCGCAATCACCAACGTAGGTAGCTACGACTTTGGATGGTGTAGGTTCGATCGCAATCACCGACGTAGGTACGCCGACGACGGCATATATATTCTTCTCCGTTCCATGATCCATCCCTAGCTACATGCGGCAGCTAGCATATAATAACGTTTCGATGTGCCGTATATATTACGAAGTACATACATACGTACGTAGATATATATACACACCATACCTGCTCTCTCTTTCTGTCGCTTCGATGTGCAGGCGTGCACCGTTCACCGCGTCGAACAGACGACAGAATCTTCACCGGTATCACGTCCACGTTCATCAGCATGCACACAACAACGCGTGCGCGGACGTACTGTGGAACGGATCCATGCATCTTATTAAAGGGACGAAGACGCGCGCGGTGAACGGCGATCGCTGAAATTGAACAGATAAATCGGATAAGAACGGTCTGCGAACAGCTAGTAGCTAGGATTAGCGTGGAGCATCAGCTGTTTCCCTATCAGGGACCTCAAGGAGCGAAGGACCAACCAGCAGTCCTGGCTCCTGGCCTCCTGCGTTTACATAAGATCGATCGGGATCAGCGGCAGATCGAGTTGCATTGCCCGGCTGGCATCTGTCCTTACTAGCTCGGCCTTTCTTGCTGCGCAATGGCCGGGCTGGCTTCATTCCGTGCGTTGCGAATTTCGCAATCCAACTTGCACGTTTCGCTCATCAGGTCAACTGTATACCCTGTTTTCATCAAGGGCGACGGTACAGCCGGCGAACAGAGACAGGCCACATAAGCTAACGGCCGGTAGCTGTTGCACTGGGGTAGATGACAGTTGACAGGTCGTCGATCGAGCAGCGAGAGAGCCAGAGAGAGGAAAGGCAAGCATGCAGAAAACGACGCCCGAACCCTTGGGACGTTGCGACCGGCCCAAGTTAGCAGCGTGGACTCACGTTCCATCATCATCTACCTCTATCGCATTACGGTTAGGTACGGTCGCGGTGCAGCGGTGCTGCCACTGGAGCGATCGAGTCATCGAGAGAGAGCGCTAAAAAGTCAGAAGCTGGCAGGGTTTTTTCTTTTATTCTATCTCCTGTCAATCCGCGCATGGATAGATAGATGTCTAGCTTGACCCTTTTCGCTTCTTGCATGGTTGGTGACTTGCATTGTGTAAAGCAGAAACAACAGCAAAACGGCAGGAGGATCGGAGAGAGCTCGTAGGTCAGATGGGTTTAGGGTCTCTGGGGTCGCCCTGAATCGACAGTTTCCTACCAGGATCTCCCCGGGACGAATTGAAGCCCCCTTTTTTTTCCACATACATAGATATACCGACGACAGTCCGACATATGTCATGTCCGCAGCGGCAAGCTACGACTTTGGATGTCGGTTCGTTCGCAATCACCAACGTACGTACGCCGACGACGGCGCGGCATATTCTTCTGTTCCATCCCTAGCTACATGCGGCAGCATATATATATCAATCTCTTCTCCTGAGTCCTGCCTGTATATATTACGGAGTACATAAATAAATACGTAGATATACACACCGTACCTGCTCTCTCTCTCTCTCTCTCTCTCTCTCTCTCTCTCTCTCTCTCTCTCGCTTCGATGTGCCGTGCAGTCGTGCACCATTCACCCCGTTGAACAGACGACAGAATCATCACCGGTACCACGTCCACGTTCATCAGCGCATGCACACAACGCGTTGTGGAACGGAGATTCAATGATAAATGCATCTTAAAGGGACGAAGACGCTGTGAACGGCGATCGCTGAAAATGAACAGATAAATCGGATATGAGAACGGCCTGCGAACAGCTAGTAACTAGGATCAGTGGGGCGTCAGCTGGTTCCCCTAACAGGGACCTCAAGGACCAACCAGCCATGCCTCTTGCATTTATGTAATATATACTCCTAAGATCGATCAGCAGATGGATCGAGTTGCCCGGCCTGCATCTGTCCTTACTAGCTCGGCCTCTCCTGCTGCGCAATGGCCGGGCCGGCTTGATTCCGTGCGTTGCGAATTTTGCAATCCAACTTGGGCAACTTGCACGTTTCGCTCATCAGGTCAATTATATAGCCTTGCTTTTCGTCAAGAAAAAAAAACAAGTGTTGTTCTCTGGTCAAACGATACTTAATAAGGTTAGGTACGTGCATATCTTACTTTTTTGGCCAAGTTTGCAATGGTTCACGCAGTGAAACCTTAAGGACACGCAGCGAAGATCGATCCAATTTAAGGCTCTGTCTCTTGAATAAGGGAATCTCTGTTTTTACATTTTTTTTCTATACTAGCCGCGTTGCAACGGGAGATAAAAATTATCAAAAGTTTATAGTGAATGATGACGAGAAGAAGGGTATATCTTTACCTACCTATGGAGAGTTTTTTTTTATGTGTGGACTTATATGACCCGTGCTCATACGATTTAGAACGACTCGCGTCTAGCGATGATTGATAGAATCTGATTCTAAATAACCTGGACTCATGACTCGTGCTCATATAGGTCCTCGTGGTGACGGCGGAGGCCACGTCGGAGGTGACCCTTGCCACCCCTCCTGCACCGGCTGCGGCGGAAGAGGGGAGGGAGACCAGGCTCCCTACCTCGCCCGGCTGAGGGCCGCACGGCTCACCCTCCTAGTCGGAGCCGGAGGTGTCGGGCGGGGATGCGGCCAGGCCGGAGGCGGAACGTCTGCCGGCGGGCCGTGAAATCAAGGTAGTGGAGGTCTCCTCCGACGGCGAAGTAGGTGACGGGGTGGAGCCGTCGGCGCCGTCGCGGGAGCTGGTAGTGGTCCAATCGTCAGCTGGACCTTCTAGCGGGTTGGGGGCGACCGACCTGGTGTGGCCCTGCCCCGAGGACCTGTGGAAGGTTTGGTTCATCCTTTGAGTTGAGCAGGAGTGTTAGCTCTGGGACGTGCTTGGGGGGAGAGGACTTGCGATGGAGTCTGATCTCGCCCAAACCAGGGTGAAGCTGGAGGAGGCCTTGGAGCGAGTCAAGTCCGTCCAACAGGTGGTCACGGTCGACCTGCCCCGTGTCGCAGAGGTGAGTTTTCTGCTTTCGTTCTTGACTCCTTGGTCTTTCGTCGGTTGCCTCAGCATGCTTACTTCTTGTTTTGCATAGTCTGGAAGAGATGTCGAGCCGCAAGTCTCGTTTCCTCTGGATGGAGCATGCCTGGGAGGCCGAGATGTCATGGCGGGTCGCCGAGCTCAAGCGTGAGCTAGAGTTCGCCCGCCGCGAGTCCCAATACTAGGCGGCGGAGGTGACAGAGGCGCGGGCGGCGGAGCTGCTCGCGATGGAGCGGGCGACCAATGCCGAGCGGGGGGCTTGAGGCGGCGAAGGTTCGCCAGGCGGAGACTGAGGCAGCGCTGCAGAAGTCCCTGACGGAGACCGAGGTGGCGCTCCAAAGTACCCTGGAGACCCTAGAGGCGGAGCGGAAGGCCCTGAAGTCAGAGCGGAAGGCCCGGTCGGAGGTCGACCAGTAAGTGCTCGCGCTCTGGGGTCGGATGCTTGGGACTGAGGAGTTGAACGCCTAGTTGTGCGAGCAGGTGACTCGGCAGGACGAGGGACTCTCCATCCTCGAGAACACCCGCCTCGGTACGTACCCTTTCTGCTTTTGGTGTCTTGGTTTTTTCCTTTAGCCTGCTTCTGAGCTTGTCATCCTTCTTCCAGAGCTGGGCGGAAAGGTTGGGTCGCTGAAGCAGGACCTGGAGACAGCTAGGGCGATGATTGGCCAGAATGCGGAGGCACTGGCCAAGTCCCTTGAAGAGCGATGTGCTCTCAAGGGGGAGCTCGACCAGCTTCACAACATCGCCCAGGTCGTCGTCTCGGAGGTCTTCGGGTCGGCGAGCACCAGCACGCCCGCCGTCCGACTGGCGGAGGTCCCGGATGAAGTGCGGGCGCTCATCACTGATGGGATGTTCTACGGAACGTCGGGGGTGCTGACATCGGTGGCGACGCACTACCTAGAGTTGGACTTCGCCGCCATCTGCAGCGGGTATGCCGATGGCTGGAGCCCGGAGGCCATCCATGTGCTCGGAGAAAGCTTGCTGCCACACACACAGTTGGTGGCCGAGCAAGTCTTCGCGCAGTGGGTGATGGATGCTTGCCGTGCGAACGCGGCTGAAGGCGCGCACCAGGAGGACGTCGCCTAGCCTATGGATGGAGTGGAGCCCGGGTCAGAGGCATATGTCGCCCCACCTCCGACCGAGCCGAGTGTCGTCCAGCCAGAGAGTGAGCAGCCCCTACCTTTGTCAGTCGCGCCATCAGCCGATGCCACCAGGCAGCCACAGTTGAAATTAGAGTAAAAGTAGTTTGGCAGATGTAAAAGTTAAGTTCGTGGGGGAGCCCCCATGTGAACAGTTCGTATTTGATGAATACATCAATTTTCGTTTTGTGATGAATTTACTTCGTTCGGGGAAGCTTGTCCCATCCGTTCCTTATTTTTACCTTAGCATTGCTTTGTTTTTATTCTTTCTTTTTCACACATGCCCGTTCGTCCCGTAGGTTGCAACCTTAAGAGCCTGGGCGTGACTCGTGAGGCTCAGCTGCTCGTAACCATAGGTAGAGGCGGGGTGCGATCAGTTAGAATATTGAAGCATAGTTACGTAAGATAATTAAAGGAACGGACTGCCCTTTCGTTCGAGTAAAAATTGTATTTACCATATGATAGTAAAGAAGAAGAGCGGTGGTACCGCACCTCCGTGGAGCCCCTGAGTGACCGAAGCCAAAAGTGTTCGGGCCAGGGTGCTCTGTAGGAGCGAACATTGAATGAAAAAACAGTAAGACCAAATTTTTAAGGGAAGAAACGACGTAACTGTTCGATGCTCCAAGTGTTGGTGAGAACGTCGCCGTTGTCGTCCTTGAGTCGGTAGGCATCCAGTTGGATCACTTCGGTCACCATATAAGGTCGATCCCCACCTCCTTAGTTTCCTCGAGTGGGCGGAAGGCCATCGAGGGGGTTGGCTTGTTGCAGTCCGGGACTGCTGGGGTCGACAACTCCCTGAGCCGCGGGAGCTTGGAAGAGTTGATGACGGCAGTGGCGAGCTCGTAATGCTCACGGTCGCACATGAAGGCATGTGAGAAGGTGCTACCCACAGTGATGATGTCGTTCGTTCCCAGCATCTTCAGCTTTAGGTAGGTGTAGTTGGGGACCACCATGAACTTGGCGTAGCATGGCCACCCCAAGATGGCGTGGTAAGACCTCGGGAAGTTCACCACCTCGAATGTGAGCACCTCTGAGCGGAAGTTGGCTCGGTCGCCAAACGTGATGGGCAGGTTGATCTGCCCGAGCGGGTATGCCTGCGCTTTTAGGATCACACGATGGAAGGCAGAGCTCGCCGGTCGGAGCTCCGACTGGGGGATGCACATGGCGTCGAGGGTGTCGACGTAGAGGATGGTGAGGCAACTGCCTCCGTCCATCAGCACCTTAGTGAGGTGCTTCTTACGTACAATGGGTTTAACGACGAGAGGGTAGCGTCCTAGTCTGGCGATGTGGGATGGATGGTCCCTCTGATCAAAGGTGATCGGAGATTCCGACCAGCGAAGGTAGGAGGGGATGGCCGTTTCGGCGACGCACGCCTCTCGGTAGCGCACTTTGTGCTGGCGCTTGGAGTAGACGACATCGGATCCCCTGAAGATCATGATGCATTCCATGGGGTTGGGGAAGCCGTCCCTATCCTTGCCCGCCGCGCCTCCTTTCTTGGCTGCTGCTGAAAGCTCTAGTTTGGTTTTGGTGAATTGATGAAACCCTAAGTGCTAACCTAGTTCATCAAGTGATCATGAGATAGGTAGCACACTTCAAGTAGAGAAGCAAATGAAGATCATAACATGACAATGGTGATAGCATGGAGATGATCAAGGGCCTAAACTTGAAGAGAAGAAAGAGAAAAACAAAAAGCTCAAGGCAAAGGTATAACTTGTAGGAGCTATTTTGTTTTGGTGATCAAGACACTTAGAGAGTGTGATCACATTTAGGTTTGATAGCCGTACTATTAAAAGGGGGTGAAACTCGTATCGGAATGCGGTTATCAAAGTGCCACTAGATGCTCTAACTCATTGCATATGCATTTAGGATCTAGTGGAGTGCTAACACCCTTGATAATATTTGTGAAAATATGCTAACACATGTGCACAAGGTGTGTGCAGGGTTGAGATGGGTTTGGGTCCCGGATTCGGTGCTTTCGAGAAAATGAAATGCCTATTTTCTATTGCGCCGGATGCAAATTCTTGGTGGTTGGCACATTGGAGCAAGGGTGGAGAAGATAGAAGTGTGAACAGAGCTGATGCCAGCATCGGTCCAGTGACCGGACGCTGAATCCAGAAGCACCGGACGCTGACTGCCTGCGTCCGGTCGCGTTGACTGTCGTTACAGTGGTTAGGGTTTACCACCGGACGCTGGGCTGTGTCCGGTCAAGGTGGACCGGACGCGTCCGGTCAAGGAAAACCAGGTTTCACCCTTACTGTACTCGACCGGACACTGAGGTTCTAGCGTTCGGTTAGTTTTAACCGGACGCGTCCGGTCGAGGAAAACCAGGTTTTGACCCTTACTGTACTCGACCGGACACTGAGGTTCCAACGTCCGGTCAGTTTTAATCGGAGCGTCCAGTCAGCGTCATAGCCGTTGGAATCTGACGAACAGCGTTTGAAGGCGATGACACGTGGCATCCATCTGTGGACTGGATGCTGAGCCCAGGGTCCAGTCAAGTGGACCGGAGCATCCGGTCAGAGCGCAGAGTACCCAGTGAAGGGGTACAACGGCTCTATTTTGTGGGGGCTTCTATTTAAGCCTCATGGCCGGCTGTGGCTCACATCTTTGGCCATTTTTCATTGACATAGCAACCTTGTGAGCTAAGCCAAAGCCCTCCCACTCATCTACATCATTGATTCATCATCATAGCGAGATTAGGAGTGATCCAAGTGCATTGCTTGAGTGATTGCATCTAGAGGCACTTGGTGTTCGTGTTTTGCTACGGATTTCGCTTGTTATTCTTGGTGGTTGCCGCCACCTAGACGGCTTGGAGCAGCGAGGATCGTCGAGCGGAGGTGGTGATTGTCTCCGGCTCCGATCGTGGTGATTGTGAGGGGTTCTTGACCTTTCCCCGGTGAAGAGCCAAAAGGTACTTTAGTGAATTGCTCGTGGCTTGTGTGATCCTCATCTTGTATTGGTTGTGCGGCACCCTATTGAGGGTTTGGCATGTGAAGCCAATTAGCGCGTGAACCTCCAAGTGAGTGAATCGCCACAACGAGGAGTAGCTTGCCGGCAAGCAAGTGAACCTCGGTAAAAATCATTGTGTTCATCATTGATTCCGAGGTGATTGGTCTTCATTGTTATTTATCCTTGTGATTGATTGGTTCACTCCTCTACACGGTGGTATAACTATCTTGATCACTCTCTTTACATTATTGCAAACTAGTTGACAAGCTCTTTAGTGTAACTAGTTGTGAGAGCTTGCTTGCTTGGTTGATGTGGCTCTTTAGTTAGCCTTTGAGAGCACACTAACATAAGGTAGTGTCATTGCTCTTATGTGAATTGACACTATCTAAACTAGAATTATGGTAGGTGGCTTGCATTTTGAGTAGGCTAGCGCAATCCTTGCTTCGCCTCATAATTGTCTAACCATTTGGTTAAGTGTTGTTGTAGAATTTTTTATTAGGCTATTCACCCCCCCTCTAGCCATTAGGACCTTTCAAGTGGTATCGGAGCCGAGGTCACCGTTATTTGAGGCTTAACTACCTTCGGTGTTAAAATGGCTCAAATCAACAACACCAAGAAGCCACCCCAATTTGATGGCTCAAATTATTCTTATTGGAAGTCAAAGATGGCCACACATATCAAGTCAATCAATAGAAAGGTGTGGAAGGTGGTAGAAACCAAAATTGAGATTGGTGATCTGGAAAATCCCACCGCCGTCGAAGAAGTGCTTCTCCAAAACAATGACATTGCTCTAAGTGCCATTCATGATGCAATTGATGTGAGAACATTTGAGCAAATCAAAAATATTGAGATGGCTCATGAAGCTTGGAAGAAGTTGGAAGAATCATTTGAGGGTACTCAAGCCGTGAAGGGTGCAAAGGCATACATCCTCAAAGAAAAGTTTGCAAGCTTCATGACCGATGATGCTTATAGAGATGATGATGAGAAGGAAGAAAAGAGGGAGAAGAAATATGAGAAGAAGGATGACAAGAAGAAGAGCATGGCATTCAAGGCCACATCATCCAAGGGCAAAGCAAAGCAAGAAACATCAAGTGAGGATGATGATTCATGGGATGATAGTGATGATGAGAAGATGGCTCTCTTTGTCAAGAGGTTTGGCAAGTTCATGGTAAAGAAAGGCTACCGTGCAAGAAGAAAGAAGTCTTCATCCAAGAACAAAGATGAGTCAAGAAGATGCTTCAAGTGTGGAAGCAAAGATCATCTTGTTGCTCAATGCCCATATAATAGCGACAATGATGATGACAAGAAGAACAAGAAGAAGAACAAGAAAGAAAAGAAGGAGAAGAAGGACAAGACATTCTTCAAGAAGAAGAAGGGTGGATCATATGTGGTCACTTGGGATAGTGATGCTTTCTCAAGTGATGATGATGATAATAGTGATGATCACAAGACCACCAAGAAGAAGGTTCTTGCAAGTATAGCAATCAATGAGAAGCCTTCTCTCTTCGACTCTTCATCATGCTTCATGGCTAAGGCCACTAAGGTACAAACTTGTGATGATGGAAGTGATAGTGAACATGATAGTGATAGTGATAATGATGATGATGAACCTACAAAAGATGAATTAATTGACATGCTAGAAGATGCTAGAGAACACTTTGACATCTCAAGAAAGGAATGCAAAAGCTTGCGTAAGGAACTAAAAGCCCTTAAGCAAGCATTTGATGAGCTTAATGCATCTCATGAGAGGCAAGAGGATGCCCATGAGAAGCTTTACAAGGCTCACAAAAAGCTTGAAAAGGCTCATTCCTCTCTACTTGATGAGCAAACTAAAAATAAGCATGTTGAAACTTGCAATGTAGGTTTAACTTGTGATTTAATTGATACATCACTATCTATGCCTATCATTGTTCCTCCAACTAACCCTTCTTGTAGCACTTCCACTTCTACCTCATCTAGTAGTGATGGTCTCACTTGTGATACCTCACTAGTGGTTGAGAATGAGAACCTCAAGAAGGAGGTAACTAAGCTCACTCACACCTTGGCCAAGGCTTATGGTGGTGAGGACCGCTTGCTTATGGCCTTGGGTAGCCAAAGAGCTTCTCTCTACAAAGAGGGATTGGGCTATACCCCTAAGAAAGGCAAAGCGGCCTTTGCTCCTCACAAGACAAGTTTTGTGAAGAACAATGGTCGATTTTGCACTAGTTGCAAGCAAGTTGGTCATAGAGAGCATGAATGCACCAACAAAAACAAAAATGCTAATGTATCCTCCATTAAGCTTAATTCTTCCTATATGTTTGTTAAGGGTACAAATGGTGTGAAGGATAAGTTCATTGGCAAACCATGGATGGGCTCAAAGAAGAAAGCCATTTGGGTGCCAAAGAGCTTGGTTACTAACCTTCAAGGACCCAAGCAAGTTTGGGTACCTAAAAAGAATTAATCTTCTTTTGTAGGTCAATTACAAAGCCGGAGGAAGGCATTGGGTTCTTGATAGTGGGTGCACTCAACATATGACCGGTGATGCAAGAATGTTCAACTCAATCAACACCAATGGCAATGATGGCTATGATAGTATCACATTTGGCGACAATGGCAAAGGCAAGGTCAAAGGGCTTGGTAAGATTGCAATATCCAATGGCTTGAGCATATCCAATGTGTTGCTAGTAGAGAGCTTAAACTTCAATTTGCTATCCATGGCTCAATTGTGTGATCTTGGATTCAAATGCATATTTGGGGTAGATGATGTAGAAATCATAAGTGTAGATGGCTCTAACTTGATCTTCAAAGGCTTTAGATATGAGAATCTATACTTGGTTGATTTCAATGCTAGTGAAGCTAGATTATCTACATGCTTGTTCATTAAGTCTAGCATAGGTTGGTTATGGCATAGAAGGCTTGGTCATGTTGGAATGAAACAATTGAATAGATTGGTTAAGCATGACTTAGTTAAAGGCTTGAAAGATGTTGTGTTTGAAAAGGATAAGCTTTGTAGCTCTTGTCAAGCCGGCAAACAAGTTGGAAACACCCATCCTAAGAAAAGCATGATGAGCACTAGTAAAGCATTTGAGTTATTGCACATGGATTTGTTTGGGCCAACACAATACACTAGTATCGGTGGTAACAAATATGGATTTGTGATAGTGGATTACTACACTAGATACACATGGGTATTCTTTCTAGTGGACAAAAGTGATGTATTTGCAACATTCAAATCATTTGTCAAAGGCATTCACAATGAATTTGAAACAACCATCAAGAGAGTTAGAAGTGACAATGGTAGTGAGTTTAAGAACACTAAAATTGATGAGTTATGTGATGAATTTGGAATTAGACATTAATTCTTGGCCAAGTACACACCTCAATCAAATGGCCTTGTTGAGAGAAAGAATAGAACACTCATTGATATGGCAAGGTCTATGCTTAGTGAGTACAATGTAAGTCAATCCTTTTGGGCCGAAGCTATCAACACGGCTTGCTATTATAGCAACCACCTCTATTGTCACCGATTGAAAGAGAAGACACCATATGAGCTCTTGAATGGTAGAAAGCCCAACATTGCATATTTTTGGGTCTTTAGTTGCAAATGCTATATCTTGAAGAAAGGTACTAGATTGGGCAAGTTTGACAAGAAATGTGATGAAGGATTCCTACTTGGTTATTCCACTACAAGCAAAGCATATAGAGTTTGGAATTTGGATAGTGGTACTCTTGAGGAAGTTCATGATGTTGAATTTGATGAAACCAAGGGTTCACAAGAAGAGAATGAGAACTTGGAAGATGTTAAAGGCATTCAACTTTCAAATGCCATGAAGAACATGGATATTGGTGAATTGAGGCCTAGGCAAGTGAATGATGATGAAGATGATCAAGTGCAAGTGCTCTCCAACTCTAATGTGCAAGATGATACAAATCAAGCTAGTGCAAGTGACTCTCATGATATTGATCAAGATCAAATGGCTAGTACGTCATCTCAACCAAATGATCAAGCAAGTGCAAGCAATCAAGTTCCAATCCTTCAACCAACAAGTATTGCAAGAGATCATCCTTTGGATACAATCATTGGAGATATTTCAAGAGGTGTACAAACAAGATCAAGATTGGCATCATTTTGTGAACACTTCTCTTTTGTGTCATCCATTGAACCAAAGAAGATAGATGAAGTTTTGAAGGATGTTGATTGGGTGAATGCTATGCATGAAGAATTGAATAACTTCACAAGAAATCAAGTATGGGAATTAGTAGAAAGACTAAAGGGACACAATGTGATTGGAACCAAATGGGTCTTTAGAAACAAGCAAGATTAAGATGGGATAGTTGTAAGGAACAAAGCAAGATTGGTAGCACAAGGCTATACACAAGTTGAAGGTCTTGACTTTGGAGAAATATAAGCCCCGGTTGCTAGAATGGAAGCAATTAGAATCCTGCTAGCCTATGCTTATGCCCACAATATCAAGCTCTATCAAATAGATGTTAAGAGTGCATTTCTAAATGGTTATATCAATGAAGAAGTATATGTTGAGCAACCTCCCAATTTTGAAGATGATAAGAAGCCCAACCATGTGTACAAGTTGAAGAAAGCATTGTATGGCTTGAAGCAAGCACCTAGAGCATGGTATGAGAGATTGAGGGACTTCCTTCTCTCTAAAGGGTTCACAATGGGCAAGGTTGACACCACTCTTTTCATCAAGAAGATTGGAAAAGATCTATTTATATTACAAATCTATATAGATGACATCATATTTGGATCAACCAATCAAGAATATTGTGATGAGTTTGGAATGATGATGGCTAATGAGTTTGAGATGTCCATGATTGGAGAGTTGAGTTACTTCCTTGGTCTTCAAATCAAGCAATTGAAGAATGGTACATTTATGAGTCAAGGCAAGTACATCAAGGACATGATCAAGAAGTTTGGAATGATTGATAGCAAAGTCATTAGCACACCAATGGGAACCAATGGCAACTTGGATAGTGATGCAAGTGGAAACATGGTGGATCAAAAGTTGTATCGGTCTATGATTGAAAGCCTACTCTATATGACCGCATCAAGGCCGGATGTCATGTTTAGTGTATGCATGTGTGCAAGATTTCAAGCCTCACCAAGAGAAAGTCATTTGAAGGCTACAAAGAGGATATTGAGGTACTTGAAGCATACACCAAATGTTGGCTTGTGGTATCCCAAAGGAGCAAAGTTTGAGCTAGTTGGTTATTCCGACTCGGATTATGCGGGATGCAAGGTTGAAAGGAAGAGCACATCGGGCACATGTCAATTGTTGGGAAGATCACTTGTCTCATGGTCATCAAAAAAGCAAAATAGTGTTGCATTATCAACCGCCGAAGCCAAATACATATCCGCCGGTAGTTGTTGTGCACAAATACTTTGGATAAAGGCCACTTTGAGTGATTTTGGAATCAAGTTCAAGAAAGTGCCATTGCTATGTGACAATGAGAGTGCAATCAAGCTAACCAACAATCCAGTGCAACATGCAAGAACAAAGCACATTGATGTTCGCCATCATTTCATAAGAGATCACCAACAAAAAGGGGACATTTGCATTGAGAGTGTAGGCACCGAAGATCAACTTGCCGATATATTCACCAAGCCATTGGATGAGAAAAGGTTTTGCAAGCTAAGGAATGAGTTGAACATATTGGATTTCTCAAATATGTGTTGATGCACCCCCACTTATATGACATGCCTCTCCTTCGAGCAATCTAAGGTAAAAGTTGATTGGCATGACATACATCATTGCTAAGGACATGTTTAGTGCATCTAGTCATATTTTCAATCTCATTAGGATCTTGCAAATGGTTCTATCTTATTAGGCTCATTCATGAAAATGAAATGAATTTTGATGTCAATATGGTATCACTATTGCTTCTATGCTTGACTTGATCTAGTGATGGCATATGACATGTTTATGGGCTTGTAAACCTAGTCTTTAATCTAGAAAATGAACTATAAGTGTTTAACTCAACATGGTACAAGATAACCCTTATTTGGAGGTGTGAAGAAGCTTGTCCTTGGATCAAACCGAGTTAAATATCTTTGGGAAATATTCTAGAATTGAACCAAATTTGGGAAAATAACCCTCACGCCATTGATTGACATTGATAATCTCGACCCTACAAGTAAGTCTATTTAGAACCTTTGTGGTCATTGATGACAAAGGGGGAGAGAAACTAAGATAAAGGGGATAAGGGGGAGAGAAACAAAGGAAAGGGATCAACTAAAATTTTGAGCACACAAGTAGGAGGAGCAAGCTCATGAACTTGTATGGTGCATTTGAACGTGCATTTCATATTTTTGCTTGCATAGCATAAGTTCCATATTTATAATATCCATGCTTGTGTGATGTATGCTAGTTGTAGATTTGAATGATGAAATGCAAACTAGCATGTATAGGATATCTAGTGATTTCACTTCCAAATATTTCTAAGTAGTATTGAGCTAACCATGATGCTAAGGATGGTATATTGGTGCACTCCGATTGGTATCACGCTTCAAAGGTCCATCTTTTATACCTCAGCATCATATGGTAGACATTGACTCCTACATTTCCTATCTAAGCATATGTGCACGCTTCAATCCAAACTCTTAGCACATATGTAGGGGGAGCAATTGCTACCACTTAGGGTTCATGAAACTTGTCCATATCCTTTTACACATGGTAAATATATTTGGGCAAGCAACATGGATTCAATTGAATTTCAATTCCTATCTTTGTATAAGGGTTGTCATCAATTACCAAAAAGGGGGAGATTGAAAGCTCTAGTTTGGTTTTGGTGAATTGATGAAACCCTAAGTGCTAACCTAGTTCATCAAGTGATCATGAGATAGGTAGCACACTTCAAGTAGAGAAGCAAATGAAGATCATAACATGACAATGGTGATAGCATGGAGATGATCAAGGGCCTAAACTTGAAGAGAAGAAAGAGAAAAACAAAAAGCTCAAGGCAAAGGTATAACTTGTAGGAGCTATTTTGTTTTGGTGATCAAGACACTTAGAGAGTGTGATCATATTTAGGTTTGATAGCCGTACTATTAAAAGGGGTGAAACTCGTATCGGAATGCGGTTATCAAAGTTCCACTAGATGCTCTAACTCATTGCATATGCATTTAGGATCTAGTGGAGTGCTAACACCCTTGATAATATTTGTGAAAATATGCTAACACATGTGCACAAGGTGTGTGCAGGGTTGAGATGGGTTTGGGTCCCGGATTCGGTGCTTTCGAGAAAATGAAATGCCTATTTTCTATTGCGCCGGATGCAAATTCTTGGTGGTTGGCACATTGGAGCAAGGGTGGAGAAGATAGAAGTGTGAACAGAGCTGATGCCAGCATCGGTCCAGTGACCGGACGCTGAATCTAGAAGCACCGGACGCTGACCGCCTGCGTCCGATCGCATTGACTGTCGGTACAGTGGTTAGGGTTTACCACCGGACGCTGGGCTATGTCCGGTCGAGGTGGACCGGACACGTCCGGTCGAGGAAAACTCGGTTTTGACCCTTACTGTACTCGACCAGACGATGAGGTTCCAGCGTCCGATCAGTTTTAACCGGACGCGTCCGGTCGAGGAAAACCAGGTTTTAACCCTTACTGTACTCGACCGGATGCTGAGGTTCCAGCGTCCGGTCAGTTTTAACCGGAGCGTCCGGTCAGCGTCATAGCCGTTGGAATCTGACGAACAGCGTTTGAAGGCGATGACATGTGGCGTCCATCTGTGGACCGGACGTTGAGCCCAGGGTCCGATCAAGTGGACCGGAGCGTCCGGTCAGAGCGTAGAGTACCCAGTGAAGGGGTACAACGGCTCTATTTCATGGGGGCTTCTATTTAAGCCCCATGGCCAGCTGTGGCTCATATCTTTGGCCATTTTTCATTAACATAGCAACCTTGTGAGCTAAGCCAAAGCCCTCCCACTCATCTACATCATTGATTCATCATCATAGTGAGATTGGGAGTGATCCAAGTGCATTGCTTGAGTGATTGCATCTAGAGGCACTTGGTGTTCATGTTTCACTGTGGATTTTGCTTGTTATTCTTGGTGGTTGCCGCCACCTAGATGGCTTGGAGCAGCGAGGATCATCGAGCAGAGGTGGTGATTGTCTCCGGCTCTGATCATGGTGATTGTGAGGGGTTCTTGACCTTTCCCCGGTGGAGAGCCAAAAGGTACTTTAGTGAATTGCTCGTGGCTTGTGTGATCCTCATCTTGTGTTGGTTGTGCGGCACCCTATTGAGGGTTTGGCGTGTGAAGCCAATTAGCACGTGAACCTCCAAGTGAGTGAATCGCCACAACGAGGAGTAGCTTGCCGGCAAGCAAGTGAACCTCGGTAAAAATCATTGTGTTCATCATTGATTCCGAGGTGATTGGTCTTCATTGTTATTCATCCTTGTGATTGATTGGTTCACTCCTCTACACGGCGATATAACTATCTTGATCACTCTCTTTACATTATTGCAAACTAGTTGACAAGCTCTTTAGTGTAACTAGTTGTGAGAGCTTGGTTGGTTGGTTGGTGTGACTCTTTAGTTAGCCTTTGAGAGCACACTAACATAAGGTAGTGTCATTGCTCTTGTGTGAATTGACACTATCTAAACTAGAATTGTAGTAGGTGGCTTGCATTTTGAGTAGGCTAGCGCAATACTTGCTTCGCCTCATAATTGTCTAACCATTTGGTTAAGTGTTGTTGTAGAATTTTTTTATTAGGCTATTCACCCCCCTCTAGCCATTAGGACCTTTCAGCTGCCTCCTTGTCCTTTCCATCTTTTCTTCTGTCGGCCTATCACAGGAAACGCTTGAGGAGCTCGCAGTCCTTATAGAGGTGCTTGATGGGGTAAGCATGGTCATGGGCTATCCATGAGCTTGTTGAAGTGGTCAGGCAAGCCCTACTAGGGCTGCATGCTCGCACGATCAGCTATGGTGACCGACGCGAAGTTGCCTGTTCGGCGCCGATCCTTCTTGTTCTTCTTGCCCCTCTACGTGGAGAGGCCCTCATCTTGGTCCTTGCGCTTGGCCTTGCCCTTGTCTCGGCCTCTATTGAAGACTGCTCCGACCGCCTCCTCGCTAGAGGCGTGGTTTGTGGCGACGTCGAGTAGGGCACGGGTGGCTCGGGGCTTTAGGCAGCCAAGCTTATGGATCAAGGACTCGCAGGTTGTCCCAGAGAGGAATGCGCTGATGACGTCTGTGTCGATGACATCAGGAATGGAGTTGCACCGCTTCGAGAACCTATGGATGTAATCCCGCAGGAACTCGTTGGGCTCCTACTGGCAGCTCTTGAGGTCCCAGGAGTTTCTAGGGCGGACATATGTCCCCTGGAAATTTCAGACGAAGACCCTCTTGAGGTCCGCCTAGTCGTAGATGCTGTCGTGCGGGAGGAATTTGAGCCATGCTCCAACATGTTCCCCCACGCAGATGGGGAGGTACTGAATGATGAAGTGATCATCATCTACTCCCCCAGCTTGGTAGGCGAGCCGAAAGTCTTCGAGCCATATACCAGGGTTCGTCTCCCCGGTATATTTGGCGATGTTGGTCAGCGGTCAGAAACGCTGTGGGAACGGCGCTCTCTGGATGCTCTGGCCAAAGGCCCATGGTCCCGGGCCATCTGGACTAGGACTCTGGTCGTTGGGTCGGTGACCGCGCTTGGGGTGCGTTTCACCGGTTCCCTCGATGGCTCGACTGGAGCCCATGTCGTCTGCTCTCACCATCGCCCGATGGACGTCATCATCATGCCGGGCCCAAAGCTAGTTGTTGATGACGCTACGAGCGTCTTGGCTTAGCTCGAGGCATTCATGCACAGGCGGTTGGTGTGGAGCGGGCGCCGGGTCAAGCTGTGGCGTAGCTATGCCCTCCCATTCCACGCCTGGTGGCTGTAGTGGTGAGCAGATAGAGCGATACGTCTAGTGTGTCCCCGCCCCCTAGTGGGGAGAGAGGCTACGAGTCGGTGTTGCGACGCGTAGCTCTCCACCTATTGAACGGCGGTGGTCTCCACTAGTGCTCAAAAGTTTTGATGGACCGCCTGTTCCTATGGGTCGACGGGCTCAGGAAGGCCCGTAGAAGCATCGCTGCTGTGGCGATGTTCTTACCAGCCTGAGCGAACTATGGGGGATCGTTCCTCCCATCGATGATGTTACGCTGAACCGAGCGGGCGTGACCCTAGGAGCTGCTCACTAGGTTATATGCATGGGGCGCATCACGCTGCACCGAGCGCACCGGCGCAAGTGGCGGCTGGTTCTGTCGCTGTTGCCATAGTTCCTCGCCGTGTGCCTGGGCACACGTGAGGGAATCCGTGCGAGGGTTCAGAGTGGTGTGGGTTTGTAGAGACTCCACCACCACCGGTGGCTATCCCAGAGCGTCCGCCATAGCGCACTCACAGGATAGAGGGTGGCTACATGCCACGACGTCACCGATGCTAGAGTCATAGCTCTCAACATCATCATCCATGAGGTCCTGAAAAGAGGCAGGAGCGTAGCTCGCATCCCCATGAATTCGGATGTGAGAGGGGGTGGCGCCAGCATCCTTCGGAGCCCTCGGGTGTCCGCGTCCGTGGGGGACTTGAGGCCATAGGGGAACCGGTCACATGGCGATCGCGGTAGGGACAACAGGGTCCCTCCAGAGAATTGGTAGAAAATAGTAAAAACGAGTAAAGAACATTACGTACATTACTCACAGTGGGGTTTGAGCAGAGCGTATGCTTGGAACGAAGCACAGGTGTCTTGCCGTTGAAGTCATCGGGTGTCCCGGAGCCGATGGAGGACGCGCCTCCTCTGATGGGTGCCGGAACAAGTGCCTCCTCGTGGAGGTGTAGCATGCCAAGCCAGTCGGCGACGAAGTCCAGTTTTTCGAAGAGGAAGGCCTAGGATGGCTCGAAGATGGGTGGAACCCACATCCCAATAGGTGGGAGTGTGGGGAACTCTAGTGAGCCGAAGCGAGTAAGCTTGATCCTGCCATGGCGAAGATGGTGGAAAAGTGGGCCATCCGATGACTAAAAGCGTGAATGTACGACGTCTTCCCCATGGACGGCGCCAACTGTCAGTGCAGAAAGTGACCAACACATAAATATTTGTAGTTTTGCCATACGTTGTGATCGGATGTGGCCTAGCACTCAATGACACATGGTTTATATAGGTTCAAGCAACGTGCCCTACGTCCAATTTGAGTCAGTCGGTGACTTTATTCCTGAGCCTAGGTGCTCGAAGTTTGTTGTGGGGTTACAAATGGAAGGGAGTAAGATGGGGAGTGCAAGAGGTCCAGTCTGACTCCGAACTGAAGAGCCGAGAGCGACGGGAGCTCCTTTGTACACTAAGTATTCGAGCGAGTGCTCCGTGTTTGTGAGATTGATTGTGAATGGATCCCCGTTCGAGTCCTCTCTTGGAGAGTTGTCGATGGATCGTTGTGTGTGTGTGTGTGTGTTAACTCATCCTCTTCATTGGGAGAGAGCGCATCCCCTTTTATATATGAAGGGGACGGCCTTACAAGCGAGAGAGAGAGAGTACGTATGCTACTAAGTCTTGTTGTCCACGCCGTCGGGTACAAGATGATGGTAGGCGCCCACAATACTGTTTGTGTTAGATGCATGTGGGAGATTTTACCGTATTCACCATGTATGGCAAATGACGGCGCCCACAACACTGTTGAGGCCCAGAGGCATGGGGGGGTTTATCGTGTTTGCCTGGTATGAGAATTGATGGCGCCCGTAACACTATAGGGCAAAACGTCGGCGCCCACAACACTGCTTGGGTTCTGACATGCCTGGAAGGTTGCAAGGCACCGTTCTGACATGTCTTGTCGGTACTGTCCTATAGGCGTATAGGGTACTATCTTGCAGGTGTACAGGGTATGATCCTTGGTATTGCTTTTGACTTGAGCGTCCTGCCTTACTTGCTCTGCCTGTTTCCTAGGTCCTCACCAAGCGGGCGTCCCCGGTTAGTTGGTCCCTAGTCGGATCCGGCCTCCCGGTTGAGAAAGAGCTGTGAGCAGAGGTTTAGTGTATTTCCGGTCGGAGAAGCGAGTTGGAGTCGGAGTCGAGCACCGCTCCTCCTTGGCCAGGCCTTCTAGTCGGAGAGGCAGGCCGAAGTCGAAAGCGGGCGCCGGAGTCGAAACCAAGCTGACCAGGCCTTCTAGTCGGAGAGGCGGACCGTAGTCGGTAAGCAAGCACCGTTCCTCTTCGGCTTGGCCTTCCGGTCGGAGAGGCGGGCCGGAGTCGGAAACGAGCATTGGTCCTTCCCTTGGCTAGGCCTTCCGGTCGGAGATCGCCCTTCTGGCTCATCGTTAGGTCTTTGGGCCGACCCAGGAGTTGTGAGTCATTCGCAACGTCGCCTGCTGGGCCGAGCCTTTGCTAGGAAGCAGGTCCATGAGGGACCCCAGGTTTATGAACCCGACACATATGCAATAGGTCTTTATTTGATTTTGCATTCCAACTTGCACTTCGCACATCAAGTCAATCATATCATATTAGAGAAAGAAAAACAGTTCTATGGTCAAATGATAGTTGATTAGATTACGTACATGCATGTCCTTTTTTGAGAGCGTCCTATCTTGCCAAGCTGCAATAGATCGCACTGTAAAACCAAGGACACGCAGATCGGTCAAATCAAGAAGGCAACATGCAATAGACTGAACAATTGAGATCTTTTCAAGTCAACAGCCCCGACAACTTGTAATTAAGATAACTTAGGAATTTATCCCACTTGAGGCCTCTTTGGCACGGCTTATGCCGGCTTCGGCTCCATCTATTTTGCACAAATCGAGGCACTGTAGCATGAAGCCGTTTTGAAAGCCAGGGTTAAAATGAACTAGAAGCCGGGAAAACCTAGTTTTTCTGGCTTCACCAGCTTTGGCTTCACCGGTGAAGCCGTTTTGGATAAGCCGTGCCAAAGGGGGGCTTAGTATTCTAACTAGACTAGCTATTGCTATATAGGAGTCTCTATGAGTATTTACACTTATCATATATATTATTATCTTTTGATTTACCCCTGCTTAGAGTATGTGTTTAGTTTACTGATTCATCATAAATATAAGTTATCAATCTCTTTTTTGCCACCATCTTCCAAGTGGTAAAATATAAATAACGATACATGGAATACTCCTGGTAAAATACTACAATGGTATATCTATGCGCTTGCAGAATTCTTATTTTCTTGTTCACACTATCAAATACCAACCGCCGCGTGGCGCCACGGCGGTGCCACCTTAGCATCCTAGCCACGTCCCGCCGTTTTCACAAAAATACCCTTTTTCTAGAAATGAACACGACGTCCAACATGAGCTCAAAATTCTTCTTATTTAGTCCTGATTTCTTATGCTTAGACCCTCGTATTTTTTAGGATTAGAACCCGCCGTCCACACCACGACAAAATCAGTTTTTATTTTATTTTATTGTGAAAAGGTAAAGACTTTATTACGCTCGACCGGCTTATAATCCACCCATATACGTGCAGACTCGCCCGCACACCCGCGTGACCGCGTCCCACCTCTCTCTCTCTCTCTCAGTCGTCTTCCTCCTCTCCTTTTTTTCCCAACACACACTCTCTCCCCAGCGGCCTCCTCCCCGATGACCTCTTCCTCGGTGACTTCCTCCCCGGCGGCGACCTCCTCCCCGCACCCCACCTCCTTCCCACGCGTCTCCTGCCTCTTTCCCCTCCGGCAGCGGTGGCGGGTTCTGGCACTAGCAGTGTCGATGAGGTAGGCCTCCTCCTCCTCCTCCTCCTAGATCTACTCCTTAGGGTTCCAATGAGTTCTCCCTCTAATCTTCCCAAACTTCAGTGACCTTAGAAGAAAAGGGGTTTGGGGAAGGAAGGTCGGTGGATGGTTTAGGGGCCTTGGCAGCGGCGGAGGCAGCCAAGCCAGGTCAGGGCGGGGGCACCATGGCCATGGCGGCGGCGGAGGCGATGGGAGAGGGCAGGGGGAGGGAAGAAGGTGGCACCATGGGGGAGCTAGGGTTTCACCAAAGCTCCACTTGACGCATTTACGCGTGGGTGTCGGGAGGTCCATTGAGTTTTCTTTACTCCTGTTGTTCTCTTTTCTCGTTTGACAACCGCGTGAGAAGTCCCCATGGGGTGGCTAGAAGCTGTGAGGAAGTGGCGGTCCTGACAAGCTTGCCCAGCAGCATAGTGAGCCCTTGAGTGTTCCTCTCTTTTTTGTATTTTATTTCCATTTTTGTTCTATGTTTCCAAGTTTTATCGATAGTGTTTTGTTCTATTATTTTTGTTTCTAAACTTTGTGCCAGGTCATAAATTTTTTATACAAATTCACTTGTTTATAACTTTTGTTCTTGCAATTTTGCTCCTACCTAAAAGGATCAAGATGCCCAAGAGGGGTGGTGAATTGGGCTAATTCTAAATTTCTTTGCAATGATTAAATCCTACGGTTAGCCCAATTAACCTCTTGTGCCTAGAAGGTGCTTCTAAGTGTTCTACCGCACAAAAGACTTTCAACCTAAGTTCCAATCCTACTCTAGCATGGCAATTCTATGAATGTAAAGACAAGTATTGAATTGCTCAAAGTAAATAGAGAGGGAGGAATGCGGCGATGTTTTGCCGAGGTATCGGAGAGTCGCCACTCCCCACTAGTCCTCGTTGGAGCACCCGCGCAAGGGTGTAGCTCCCCCTTGATCCACGCAAGGATCAAGTGCTCTCTACAGGTTGATTCTTCGACACTCTGTCGCGGTAAATCACCCACAACTACTCACAACTTGAGTTGGGTCATCCACAAACTCTCCGGATGATCACCAAGCTCCCAATCACCACCAAGCTGTCTAGGTGATGGCGATCACCAAGAGTAACAAGCACGAACTCTCACTTGACCACGACAAGCCTAATGAGAAGGGTGGATGCACACTTTGCTACTTTTGATCTCACTAATGAGGGCTCTCTTTGGGATTCTCAAATCTCAATCACCTCACTAGGACCTTGCTCTTCTTAGCACTCTCTAAGGTGTTTCTCAGCTATTGGAATGAGCAAAAGTACCCCCACACACAAGTGGAGCTTCTATTTATAACATGAGCTGAAAAACGAACCGTTATGTGCCTCTGCGGGGTGACCGGATGCTCCGGTCATGTTGACTGGATGCTCCAGTCAGTACACCCCGAACATCCGGTCAGCACTGACCGGACGCGTCCGATCACGATTTTCCCTCTCTGGAACCTTACTGGAGTCGACCAGACGCTTCCTCTTAGCGTCCGGTCACTTGACCTCTCAGTGTCCGGTCAAACCAAACGTAATCACCTTGGTCAAATGAACTGACCGGACCCTGAGCCAGCGTCCGGTCACACCGGAGCTAGCGTCCGATCAGTATTTGACCCTCCATTCACTTCCAACTTTCGATCATATGTGAATGAAGCTTGCTCCATTGGATCTAAGGGCTATTTTGGAGCTACCTAGTGCTAGTTTTAACAAGTGTGCACCACACCTAACTCACTAGACTCACCTAGGTCAAGCTACCCGTCCATACCCCCTTAATTGTACGGCCAAAGAAAAAACAAAGTCCTAAACTACTCTAAGTGTCTCTCCAACTCCAATTGACACTTAGAACTAGTCCATCCTTAACCTTGTCGTCCATCCTTTGAAAACCGAAACGATTTCCATTGTAGGGGCATGACCACCTTGATTGCCCAATCGATCTCCATTACCATGACCTAACTTAATTGCCTCTGCAAAACACACGTTAGTCATAGTAATCTTGTATTGTCATTAATCACCGAAACCCAACTAGGGGCCTAGATGCTTTCACTACCGTTTGTTCATTACTTTTATTTCAATAACTTATGTTCCTATCCTTTTGTCTCATAAGCTTTTATTCTTAAATTTTGTTGCTAAGTTTTGCTCCAGTAACTTGTCCATAATTCTTTTGTTTAATAACCTTTGTTCATAACTTTTCTTTCTAATTTATGTTTCAATGATTTGTGCTCCCACAATTATATTTCTAACTAATGTTTCAATAACTTCTGTTCATATTTTTTGTTCCAGGATTTTCATTTTTATAATTAGAGAGGACAAAGGACTTATGATGATCAAGTGTTGGAAAAGGATGGCTTTAAAGTGCACCACACGGACAGAAAGGCCCCATTTGGCTGGAGGTTTTTTGCTGCTGGCTGAAACTAAAACAGTGACCACAAGCAGCCAAAACTAGCTAGTTCAGCCCTCCCTGCAGCCGAACTGCAGCAGCTCCATTTGAATTCAAAATATGGCGCCAATTAAATTGAATTCAAACACCGGCACCAAACACCATCCATGGACAACCCTTACATCAATCACATGTTCATACAACAGTTCAATACAACAATTCATTACAACACGACTCCAATACAATTAGATTAAGGTCACAACTCTACAAATATTTTCTAGTCCTTATATCATTCAAATGACATCATTGGGCACTTTTACAAAAGTTGTCGCCCCCCAGGAGGCATATAAACTGGTAGAAGAAGTTTCCCATGTACAGGCTTCTTCTATATAGTTGCCCAGTCCATAGTTCATTAGCGGTCCTCACCAATTTGCTCCACATTACAACATATCAATATCAAGAAGCACAAACCGATCATAGTCATCTTCTTGCAGCCATCCTCTGCTCCCCGTGCACCATGTCGACACATCCTTCACCTGCATGTGTACACATCCTCATTAACCCCAAAGTGGGCAGCCAACGGAAATTTGCATGACTACACTGATTTCTACCAATACCATAAATATTTCACTTACGTTGTCTTCCCAAGGAGTCCAAGTCCATATGTAATCCAGTCGTGGACCTATTCCATATCATTAGGGTCACTTAACACCATACCTGCCACTTGACTCAAAGGCCCAAGGTCTGGTGCCTGCCTGTACCTCCCTTGTTGGTGTTGTCCCTCCATCTCATGCACGTAGTTGTGCAGTGCACAAAGAGCAATAATTATCTGTGTTTGTTTGGTCCCCGGATAGTGAGGTACACCTTTCAACATCTGCCGCTTAGCTTTCGCTGCCCCAAATGTCCTTTCTATGACATTACGCAACTTGGAATGGTGTCGGTTGAATACCTCCTGTGCGTCACAATTCCCCCTAGTTTGGAACTTCTTCGCCCAGTACCTCTTATTTGGATACGGCGTCAGATATCTGAGGCGAAGTGCGTAACCAAAGTCCACCAAGTAATAGCGGCCTGCATACATACATAGCAAGACATCAGTTCAAATACAATTAGCTCCAGCATGAAACCTTTGCATCATTACATCAACCAATCGGACTAAGTTAAACTAACCTGATGGTGGACGTGGGAAAGAAGCGTCGTCGTCTGCCTTCTTTTTCACCCGCATGTCATGTGATGTGCTCCTTGCAGCAATGCTCTTAGACAACCGGGTCATGTACTCTCCCACGCTGCAAGTCTTCTTCTTCTCTGGGCAATTGACAACATTGTCCATGGTGTCCCTCTTCGAACCAGAATGGTAGCTGGATGGCCCACCGAAGTCTATTGGACGCAAAGTAGTAGGAGGCGTTGATTCACGAATACCACCAGTGGACATGAAACAGCCCGTGTTCTGGTTGCGGTCCCTAAATAGTGCCTCAAGCTGGTCCAGGAAGCGAGGTTGCCTACCACGTCGTACCTTAGGCAGACTATCTTCCTACAAAAAGCACAGTACCAAATGTTAAACATTGTAACCAATGTAATCGGAACAATTAACAAGATAACATACCGATGTCACGGGCTGGGAACCTGCTTGAGTTTCCCAGTACTTAGGATCAGCGGCAATGTCGCCCGTACGTGGGTCCCTCCCAAGCCCAGTGGCTGATAGCTCATCTTTCCATGTCAGGTAAGCTTTTTTGAGGGAACCTAGTTTGTTGTTGCACTATTTCTTATCATAATGTGGGAAATAGGTGTAAATATTGTTCCAGCCAGTGGTGGTTAGACCCTGCTGATTGAAGTTCAACTTTTCCTTCTATTGAAGACAAAGGTCCAGCAATCGCTTGGTGTCATCCTCGCTCCAACTTGCACGCTTCGGTGGCATCTGTTGGAACATGGAACGGCTAATGTCGTTTGTGGCTGGACATAGTAACGGTACCGCAAAAAAAACAAAGGCAAGCACGAGTGAACTAGAACACGATGCAATGGACACAACTGTGTACTTGCCTTGATTTTTCGCCTCACGCGCTTACAACCCATCCAACATTGGACTACATGAGAAACTAGGGGAGCCAAGTCTACATGAAAACAGTAAAAAAATAATGCAATTTATGCTAACCCTCAAAGCAACGGATGTGCAAGTCCTATGCTTCCCTATCAATCCGTCCCTACGTAGCCATCCACATCTGGGAGTAGAAACCCTAACCCTAATGAAGCGGATCTGGAAGTGTGTAGCAAAAATGGGATGAGAAAGACAGGAACGTACCGAAAATGGCGCTACAGGGAGGGCGGAAGTAGGAGAAGGTGATGGATCTGGTGCCTTCGACGGCGGCGTCTGCGGGTCGGATCTGGAAATCATGCGAAGGACACTGAAGAATCGGCCGCACGTGGAAGCAACGGTGGCGTCGAGGAGGGAAGCGACGGAGCCAGCTGAAATAGAAGTAGGGATGCAAGGATTTGTAAACCCTAACAGCAGGGATGGTCACCGACCAACGATTAAGGGGAAGGCGTGGAGTGGGCTACGTACCCGAAAGGGTGGATCTGCCGCCATAGACGACGAAGGGGCTGGCAAGACGGCGATGATGCAGCGGTGACTCAAGGATGGCGACACCGAACCAAATCCGGCGAGACGCCCCGTGTGGATGTCGCCTTCCTTCTCAGGCCCAAGGGATGGGAGGGGATAAGGACGAAGGGCGGCCGGCGGCGATGCTAGATTGGGGGCGCGGGCGAAGAAGTCACCTCGGCGGCGGCGGCATCAACAGCTGGGAGCGGCGGAACCCTAAGCGCGCGAGCGAATGCGAGACGGGAGAGAGAGTGAGGATGGCGGCAGCTGGTTCTTCTAGAGCAGCCGAACGGCTACACTAGGCTTGGTGTTCGTCTGGGCTAGAAGGCCCAATCAGCTCCAGCCGATTTCAGCCACCAATTCGAGCAGCCGAACGGGCCCAAAAGGAAAGAGGGACACGGAAAAATAGTGTCCAAAAGTAGAAATAGCACCCGCACTATTTATTCTTCCACTCATCCCACCGCCAGGAAACATTCAGGGATCGAGTTGATTTCTGAATTAGTTGGTGTCGCTCTGTTATATACCTAGTATACTATCTAGAATTCTATCTTCTAATAAGGTATATGTGTGTAGGGGGCAAAGCTATAGTGTGCTTTGGAGGTACAAATGCATCCCAAAATTGAAAAAATAGTTATAATGACTAAAATTCCATGCTCACATGACACAAGGCAAGTGAAACCTCCTTCTAATTTTCTTTAGCTTTGCCACTGTACATGTAATTATCATATTATAGATTCATAAGGCATTTTGACTTTTCTAGATTCGTAACTTTTGCTATGCATTGAGATATACGTTATGTCTAGATTCAAAGTAAAAGCTATAAATGAATATAGAAATGTCAAAACGTTTTATAATTTATAATTTGGGAAGGTTGGAGTAACTTCCAAGGGCTGTAAAACACACCTAGGAACGATATAAGCGTGTGGATGGAAAGACCTGATTCGCACCACACACCGGAAGAAAGGAAAGGTCCGGAAACCAACCGGGAAAAGAGGAAACGTTCGTCACGCCAGTGGAGGCGATCGTCATCACTTCGTCACGCAAGCCGCAGCAGGACTGCCAAGTCTCTGCGTACCTACACCATGCATGCCATGCCCCCTGCCCTGCGTCCGCGCGCGCGGCATCGCGTGACTACATGCACACGCAATCGCCGTGTGCCCTGTGGGAGACCGCCACACGATCCAGGGCCAGCGCGGGCAGGCTGCCTGTACATGGCTGCACCAGCAGCGCGCGGCATCGCGGATTCGCGGCCATGGACGCACTAGTCTTGTGCACCCGCGCCCGCGCGGGGTGCTGGTGCTGCACTGCTGCGCAAACTGAATAACTGATCTGACCTTGCAGCCGCGGCACGCCGGCACCAACCAAGAACCAACCCACACGCCCCGCTCGCGGTCTCGTGGACGCGCAGACGCTGGCACGCTGCCCCTGCCTACTTTAACCCACTCCTCGGTGGAGGCGTCGAACGCGCGTCCCGGCTCTCGTTGGACCACTCCCCTCGTGCTATAAAACGGCAACCACAGAGCACAATCATGCCGAGCAAACCAATAGTGGTGTTCACCAGGTCATCTTCGATTCCTCCTTGCTTGCTTGCCATCGGTTGTCATCACACTTGGTGAGTCAGGCCCCGTTTGGCTTAGAGAATCGTTTCGGTTTCTCTAGCGAAACGGTAGAATCGCCTCCAAACGCTATTTTTCACCGGTGATTCGCAACTGAAACGATTCAGCGTTTCTACCGTACAAACGCGATACGGCCAGAAGGTAGTTTCGATTCTCTTTCTCTCCATTCCTAGTTATGTTTAATATGTTTTCGAGTTAACTTTCTTCTAATGCAACGAGTTAAAAATGGGTTGTAGTTAAGCTATTCTTTGTCCAAAATAAGTTCATACTTTTTTGAAACATATTTTCATTCCTACAATTTTTTTAGATAAATATATGTTCTTATGGATCTAAATCCAGTATACTTGCCAAACGGATTTATAAAGTAATTCTGATTCATCGTTCGAAACATTCTCTGAGAGAATTTGGATCTATAACGTTTCTATGAGAGTATAGATTCCTACCAAACGCACGCTTAATTGACGAGACATGAAGCGCATTGCAAGATTTATAGAGCCTAATAACCTATGTTCTCGATACATCCTTGCGTGAATGCGTCGAAATTTGAGTGAAAACGCATCCCAATTTCCCACCACCCCGGCTACGAGGAACTAACTGTGTGCCACCTGTTTCATCTCTGTATTTGGTTTTAGTTAAAGCAACGCTCACTTTGCTCGAGGAGTGTTTGCCAATTCCTCATCGTCAGCACCATTGGTGGAGGCCACCCCATGCAGACCGTGCTGTTGGCCCCCGGCGTTAAGGACAAGAAGCTGGTCTCGTTCACCCGCGGCGC
This sequence comes from Miscanthus floridulus, assembly GCF_019320115.1. Classification (NCBI taxonomy): domain Eukaryota; kingdom Viridiplantae; phylum Streptophyta; class Magnoliopsida; order Poales; family Poaceae; genus Miscanthus; species Miscanthus floridulus. The sequence continues at coordinate 119,919,235 of NC_089582.1, read as the reverse complement.
GCTCAAGGAGAAGGACGCCGTCACCGGAATCATCCGTTCCATCGTCGCCACGTCCAACCCCGCCCAGCGGAGCGCCTTCCATGTATTCGACCTCAACAAGGTCCTAGACCTCTTCTCGGCGTGGCGCCGCGCGCTCCCCGACGTGCGCCCCTACTACGCCGTCAAGTGCAACCCCGAGCCGGCGATTCTCGGCGCGCTCGCCGCGCTCGGCGCGGGATTCGACTGCGCCAGCCGCGCCGAGATCGAGGCCGTGCTCCGGCTCGGCGTTCAGCCCAGCAGCATCGTCTACGCCAACCCCTGCAAGCCCGAGCCACACCTCGAGTACGCCGCGGAGGTCGGCGTCAACCTCACCACCTACGACTCCGAGGAGGAGGTGGCCAAGGTCAAGCGCTGCCATCCCAAGTGCGAGCTCCTGCTCCGCCTCAAGGGCCCCGACGGCGCCGAGGCCAAGTACAATCTGGGGACCAAGTATGGCGCGCACGCCGATGAGGTGGTGCCGCTCCTGCGCGCCGCCCAGTGCGCGGGGATTAACGTGGTCGGCGTCTCCTTCCACGTCGGAAGTGGCGTGTCCCGCGTGGATGTGTACCGCGGGGCAATCGAGGCCGCGCGCGCGGCGTTCGACGAGGCCGTCGCCCTCGGCATGCCTCCCATGCGTCTCCTCGATATTGGCGGCGGATTCACGGCCGCTGCTACCTTCGGCGAGGCGGCGGCGGTCATCAACGATGCGCTGCTGCATTACTTCGGCGATCTGCCGTGCGTGGAGGTGATCGGCGAGCCCGGGCGCTACTTCGCCGAGACAGCGGTCACGCTCGCCGCGCGCGTCATCGGGAAGCGCACGCGCGGTGAGGTGCGCGAGTATTGGATCGACGATGGGCTCTACGGCTCGCTGAACTGCATACTCATGGACCAGTACGATCCGCGTCCGAGACCGCTGGCCAGCCCGCGCCCCGGCGAGAAGACGCACACGTCTACGGTATTCGGGCCGACGTGCGACTCGCAAGACAGAATGGTGACCGAATACCAGCTGCCGGAGATAAGTGTGGGCGATTGGCTCATCTTCGACGACATGGGCGTCTACAGCACAGCTGCCGGCTCCAAGTTCAACGGTTTCGACACGTCGGAGATAAAGATCTACGTGGCGTACTCCAGCTGAGCAAGAACATCGACGGCGTCGGGAATGATGGATGTAGAGAGGAGAGGGGTGGTTGCAGCGACACAGGATGACACACACTCGCTAAGGTTAGCAACAGAGGAGCCAACGTAGACGCAGAAGCAGCAGCATATTCAATAGTTGCTGCTCCTGGTGTTGATGTCGGCATTCCTTCCTCCTTTTTCCCCCCTTTTTTTTCCCCTTTTCATCATCATGCAACTCTGTACATGTAACATCTCATATTGTTCTTTTGCTATCTACTAAATGAAAAGGCAGAGCACCTGCCCAATTTGCTCAAAAATTAAAAAAAGAGGAGAGAGGTGTAGCGCCAGCCATATCAGGAAATTACAATAGACTAACGGGCTTGCAAGCGCCTGGACGTCCGGATGGATGGGGCGTCCGGACGCCCGCGCTTGCAATTTGTTTCCCGTGCAGTTTCGCGCGCCCATACGGGGCCCGCACCACCCCTAACGTCACTAGCATCGAGAAGAGGGAGAGTGGACGACGATGCCCAGTCTGCGCCGGGAGGAGACACCGAGGTGAGGCAGTAGAAAGCGATGAGGGAGATGCAACACCCGATCTATTTTTGAAACATCCAGATGCAACACTTGCAACATACGTGTAAAGGCAGATAAAACATTTGAAACATACATCTGAAACACTTGCAAACACACCTGAAAAACACCTGAAAAACATTTGAAAACCATTGTAAAAAATACGTGACATTCAGATAAAACACTTGTAACATATGTGTGAAACATATGCAATATCCAAATAAACACACTTGTAACATACGAATGGAAAAACAGATGATGCGAACAGAAGCTTGCAATATACGTGTACAACTATTGCAACAAATGCAATATCCCGATCTACTTTTGCAACATCTACATGAAACACTTGCAACATACCTCTGAAACACTTACGCTTGCAACATACGTTTTTCATCCTTCTTCTTCCCCACGATGCAGCACAGAGCGGGGGATGGGCAGGCGGAGGGCAGCCCCGTCGTGGCCCTTCTAGAGGCGAGCAAAGGGGGCGGTAGCAGGGATAGGGTGCCGGTGAGCTTTCGCCGTGCTGTGGGCTGCCGCCGTCGCAGGTGGGCGGAGAGGGAGGTAGGGACAGGCCAGCAATGGGCGTGGGCTACCGCCGGCTCTGGCCGGGAGGAAGGGGCTGGCCACAAGCGCAGGCAGCTGCCGGCGAGCTCTGGCTGGGCAGGGGCGGGAAGAAGGGCCCGGTGGGGAGCTCTGGCCGGGCGGGGACGGGAAGAAGGGGCCAGCGGCGGTCGCTGGCCAGTGGTGGCGCCGTGGGGGATGGCGTGGGATGGAGGTGCCGCGCCGCAGGATGGAGGTGCCTCGGGGAGTTTTTTTAGAGCGCGTCCGGACAGGAGTAACGGGACAGACGTCCGTGGTGTATCATTATCGATAGACCAAACTTAGGGAGAGGCCGTGACATGATAAATAAATAGATCCGCAATACATATATACATACCTCTGCCACATGAATCAGAAAAAACATCTAGTTTTTAGATGCATTGAATGCCAAATCTGCTTGGGATCTGAAATATGAAGAAGTATATATGAATGAAACTTATATGACATATGCATGCATCAGATAGCTAGTAGTATGTAGATGTGTTCCAAATTAGCATATGTAAGTCTTTTCAAAGAATCAATAGAGGTAGAACGGAAGGAAAACAAAAAAACCCCAGCCATCGTAGCTGAAAAGATGGATAATGAAAATCACTAAAAAAAAGGGGCAGAAACGTTCAGCCGTCTTGCAAGTGATGGTTTAGGTTTTTTCCATATTCCTTATACCAAGGCGGCAAAGGCACCTCAAAAAGTTTCAGCCACTTCTCTAATCAAGATTATTGAGAGCTTTTCAAAAAAGTGTTTGCTCAAGCAATTTCAGTAAAATAGGATTGGGTGGTATATGTGAACATGGAAACAATACATATATATTGTGTTGTTTCCATGTCAGGTTGAGCTTCAGAGGATGATAATGAAGCGCCTACGAACAGACAAGAATGAAGGGGTGATGCTCTTTTGAGGAATGGAACATGAGATCAAGCCTAAGCAGAAGCTATAGAAAGTTTGGGTACATGTCTATGGCCCCATATGAGATCAGGTCCTTTTTACCTCTCTGGGTTGTAGGCTCTATTCTAGGTCCAACACAGAAAGTTGACATGAGATCTATGAAAAAAACTGGAGTGGTTCGGCTTATGGTTGCGGTCCTTGATGCAGACATTGTTCCTGGTAATGATGGAGAGCTTGATGACTTCGATGAGGAAGATGATTTAGACCTAGAAAACCAAGATAAGGACACAGATCAGCCGATCAGGAGGTGGAAGACGTTGACAAAAACAAAGATTGTGGTCTTCGTCGACTACTTCAAGCGCGGGTTCAATGTCCCCTTGCATTGGTTCCTGCTTTATCTCCTTCGCTATTACGCGGCCCAAGTTCACCACCTTACACCCAATGGGGTTTTGTTCTTGTCCGTGTTCATCTCTTTTTGTGAGAATTCCGTTGGGATGGAGCTGCACTGGGCCTTTTTCCACCAAAGCTTCGTTGTGAGACCCCAAATCCCAAATGACCCGAACCTGAAGGCAGCCGGGTAGTTCGGTGATCAAGGTGCAGGATAAGACCTTATTCTTTTAGATCAAGTCGTATTCAAACATCCCCTTTTGGAAGAAGAAATAGTTCTAAGTCCGGGATCTAACCACCCCGGCCTATTCTCCCCAATTCCTCGAGCACTCTTTCCTGACGAAGGAGATTGTGCCCCTCTCAGACACTACTACACAAAGCATTTTTAGGGGCGACTGGTAACCCTTTGTAGGGGCGGTTTAGCCAGCCGCCCCTACCGAACCGTCTCTACAAATCATGTATTTGTAGGGGCGGTTCCTAGGCCGCCCCTACAAATCAATTTGTAGGTGCGGTTGGTGATTGAGCCGTCCCTACAAATCGATTTGTAGGGGCGGCTCAATCACCAACCGCCCCTACAAATCGATTTGTAGGGGCGGTTGTAGTGCCAGCCGCCTCTATAATACCTGTTTGTAGGGGCGGTTCAATCTAGAACCGCCCGCCCCTACAGTACGTTTTTCCGCAAAAAAATTCAAATTTACAATTCAAATTCGACCAGAACTGTTTGTTTCCGCGTATTCCATCCAGCGTTCGTGTTGCCGAACGTCCCGCGACCAACGTTCCGAACGCGACTACCAGCACAATAGTATTATATAAACTACAATTACAAGTCCAATTCGTAAGGATATATACAATCCATCATTTAATATACAAATTCCATAAACATTGTTATCAATGTCCTAGAGCTAGCCTTTCAGTCTCACAAAGGTGTTGGTACTGAGGATTTCTACCTAAGTTAGACTTTCGGTCATGGTAGGCGCCTTTGACATGTACAATCTGGTCTAATATGAAGTTACAAAGGTCGCCGACGAGCTCTAAGAGTTGGTCATCCTTGTATGGGTCTTTTTTCATTCCTTTCTCTTCTCTCCACTACAAGAGAACAAGTTTCGGTTTAGTATTTCATACCATGTACGAAGTTTTTATACTACTGATGAAGAGGTTCAAACTTACCCTTAAGGGGTGTCTCCTGTAGGCACTAGTGTTACTCATCATAGAACATATATAGTATCCACAATGTACACTCCCAGGCCTCTGCTTGGGGCACTGTGTGTTTTGCATATGAAAATGTTAGGTAATGCTTTTGACAGCTATGTAACGGAGTACTGAAGAAGTAAGTTACACTTACCGCACATAGTGTTTTTATAGCCAGCTTTTCCTTCCTCGCTGGATCATGCCTTCCGTGATGATGAGTGACATAGAACCTAAATGCCATGTTCGAATTATTTTAGCAAATACAACTTGTTAGTATCCATAAGTGAACGTTACAAGTATGTATATAAACATATAAGCTAATGAGGATTGTCGATATGTATACGTCTTGAGAATCGATATGAAGTCTTTGTACATCGCCGGATCCTTATCTATTGAATCAAAGACCCATGCCATGCTCCTCCTGACATCGACGGCTATACAAATCTAGTGGTTGTTGCATGGATTTAATCATAGAACTAGATATGCTCTTTTGCATCGAATAAAATATATCGAACAAAGCTTTAAGTATATAGTTGAACTTACTCGAAGTTGTATGATAGCCATATAGTAGAGTGTTGTTGTAGATTTTTGAAAGTCAGAGCAATGTATGCCGCAACCTTAAGGGACTCTTCCTTTAGTTTCGCCATACAGATGCGCTCTTTCTCCCGAAGAGTCTTTGCAACAGCTAGCTCTTTGGCATCCACTGTCCACTGTTTAGGGTAATTAAAATTTGGTTGGGCTATAGCTTGAGGGTCTACATACCCGGCTTTCAGACTTGGTATTTGTTTGACAATGTGCACTTGCATTCTACAGATCACGGCGTTGGTTAGTTACCACAAAATTCAAAGATTATGTTCATATCATATCGGGAGGACAAGGACTTACAAGCATCATGTGCGAATTAGATTCATCTCCATTTCTCCCAGGTGAAAGCATGTGTGCATGTCATTGAAGTCAAAGACAATTTTCCAGGCTGGGCTTCCAAATATGCCGGTGGGAAAGCATGCTTGTATGATATCTATGCTCGTTGGGAGAACACGCAAGTACCAATCATGGAACCTTCTCATTCCAAGTGGTAGGCGCGGGATGTCCCGGTTTGGTATAAAGGGTTTGCCTCTTTCATAAGTTTTTGGGCAATCCTTTGACCATTTGATGTCATCAACATTTGGATTCTGCTTTGTAATTTGGTGGAGTTTTCTAGTTACGGCCTCCTCAGAACCCCGTTCTGGGACTTGTTTAACTTGGTTCTCAGGCTTGAACTAGTCATGTGAATACCACTTGGACACCGATGAGACGTCTTTCACTGGAACATAAACTGGCCTTATGTTGATTGGAATCTTCTTTCAAAGTTCCCATTCAGGCACGTCCTCATCTTCTTGTGCATCACCTTCTTCAGGAGGCACTCGTTGTTCATGTATCGGCTGTGCTTGTTGAGAAGACTGTGGCATCTCATCATGCACTTGCTTGGTACGAGCTAGAGAAGGTTGTGGCATCTCATCAGGCACATGCACACAAGGAGGCGGGGAAGAATGTGGCATCTCAGGTACGTGGTGGTCACGAGACGGTGAAAATATCTCCCCAACCATAACAACTCGCTCCAATTTTGGAAGAGGGGGAGGCGGCGAAGAAGCAGTCAATATAATGTCCCATTTGTGCTAGAGGATGAACTGCCCAATAACGTCTCCGAGTAACACCAGGCCCTCGGGAGTTGCGTAGTCTATCCTCCACTACATAAACTCGGGCTTCACGGTATGCACCTCGACCCTAGTGTAGTCCGACGGTATCTTATTATTGTGGTGTAAGCCACCGGGAGGATGTGCCACACCCGTTGCCACCTCCATCACAGTGTTCTATCAGCCGCTGAGAAACACCAAGGTGCAACTAGTTAGTTCCCGTATGCGATCGACGAGGGTTGTGGCTACAGTGGAACCTTGGCTGCTAGAAACTTTTGGAGGGCTGCCAACTAATGCCAGTTCTCCCGGCGGCGTCACTAATATGCGTGGCTCCGTAGACAGTCCTTGCTCCTCTAGCTCCTTCACAACTAGAGCCTTCACTTGGAGCTCAAGACTAGTCTCCCGGTCTTGGCCATGTTTCTTGTACATGTGCCTGTCCTCTTCGAATCCTTGCTTCCAGGTCATCCTTTTCCCTAGCCTCATGGTGCGACCTGTGTGCTCCTTGTTTCCCAAGCCAAGGCTAAGCTCGTCCCTCTCTCTGGAAGGATTGAAGGAGCCCTTCTCCTTGTCTTCAGCATATTTCAGTATTCTTGATACCGCCTCTTGGGTCTTCGGCTTATTAAACTTAAGATTACTGCCGGATGATTTTGTACTCCTCGCATATATCCAGTTCCTTGAGCGTATCTTCAGATTCGTTACATCGATATTCCCAGCAGTTGCGACCTCTTCGTCCATCTTCCTAAACTGCTCTTCCTTGGCATAGTAGCCACCGGGGCCTAGATGATGGTGGTGTTTGTTCCTCTTCGCTAGCTCGGTGTTATGGGCACTGAGCTCCAATGCCTCCGGTGAAGTCTTCTGAGCCACGAGCTCCTCCCATTGACTAGGAGTTATTTTGTCGAACTCTTTGAAGGGAGTTAACCCCTTTTGGATATACTTCGTGTTGAGCTCTGACCTCCAACGTCGGAATACCTCTCCCATCATCCTGAAAGCATTTTTTTACCAGTTCGTGCTTACCCTCCGGCAATCTAAAATTGACCCTTAGGTGTCTATCCCATAGTTCATTCTTTTTATTCTCTGGTACCTCTTTCCAGTCAGGGATTGCTGGGTTCAATTTATCTCTTACTAGGGCCCCAATCGCATTACGGAATCGTCCTCTTAATTCTTTGGCTCAAGGACCTCCCCTGCTGGCCCGACCTCCGTTATCACATAGCATGCCTTATCTGGATATAGATTTCCTTTTCTATCCCCTCGCTTCCTCTTAGGCTTGGTAGTTGTGGTTGTGTCTTCAGGTTGTGGAGCAGAGGCATCATGATCCATCTTTGTGGCTGTTGCCTCTGCTCTCCTTTCCTCTACTCCGTCTTGTCCAGCGAGATGTCGCGGACGTCGATGTCGTCTTTTCGAGTTTCAGGAGGGACCTGTATATACGACAGGTCAAAGTGTTAGCAGAGGTAACACAGCCAAAGCTTTAGCAAAATTTACAAGCTAAGGCTTTTTCCCTACCTCCTTGTTCGGGTCAAAGTCCTTGTCCAAATCTTCCTCCGTTGGCCTCCTTCTGGCTTCACGTGGGAAAGGATCCTTGGGACTTACATATCGCTCTTCTGAGTCATCATCAGCATCATCCTCTTCTTCTTCGCCTTCAGCAGCCTCTCCTTTGGGGCCTTCCTCCTCGTCACACTGCTTCTGAGTAAGTATCACTTCTAGATCATTTTGTACCTCCTTATTGAACTGTTCTTGAGTAAGCTAGTCCTCTAGTGCTTGCTCCTCAAGGGTTGGCTACTCATCATGCTCGGGGCATCGGGCTGTACTATCTGGTGTCCGCGATATTATTTCGCGCTTTGTTCTAATAGATGCAAGAAAGTGTGCTTTAGGTACGTGAGAAGGTATAAGAAATAAAAAAGGTCTATAAACCAAAGTAGTCCTATAAAACAACAATATATAAAAAACGAGAAGTAGCAGTGGTAGAGGCCTCAGAAACATGTCAAACATCATCTGATCTTGAACTTGGAGCATCAAGGCATCATAACAGAGAAGAGAGGAGAAGGTAATGCAGGGGTGGCTGCTAATGATGCCAAGTTCCTCACAAGTTCTTAATCATCAGCTCATATTCCATATAATGTATGGACTTGGACGATTTCATCATCGGCAAAACAAAGGAGAGGAGAGGAGAGGGGAGATTTGGCAAAAAAAAAACAGGTGTTGCTTCCAAAACATAGAGGATAGGAAAGGTGGCAACAAATAGAGGAGAGGGGAGATTTGGCAAAAAAAAAAGCAGGTGCTGCTTCCCAGAAAAAGCAACATGACAATGTAAGAACATCATATGCTTAATATCTTCCGAACTTGATAAGCAGATCGGACAATCAGAAGTAGTAGACAGTAGTAGTAGGGAAGTAGTAGAAGTAGCAAAAAAAGCAACAGCTGCTTAGGAGAGGAGAGGAGTAGAGTGGAGTAGAGGAGAGTAGTAGTAGAAGAGGAGTACAGAGAAGACAACAAGTACAGAGAAGATTAGTAGCCACCGGCCACAATAATATAAACAAACAAGTGCAAGGCTGCAAGCATACAAATGACAATGTAAGAAGAATAATATAAATGCAAGGATTATTTCTACTCAGCAGATATTTATTCCCAAAAAAATGAAACTGGATGAATTGAAGTCCCACTAGTTAAACAAACAAGTGCAAGGCTACAAGCATACAATGAAAGAACAGCTAGGATTAATGAGCTAATGAGCTGTTGCAAATGGCAGAAAACGAGTACCAGCAGTTCACAGATGGGAAATAATACTATTAAGAATGTATAGAAACATCATTGCAAAGTGCCTTAGGTCTCAATTAATAACCCAAGTTCTCATCAAAGCTACTAATCAGTCCACATATACCATTAGGAAATAGTGCTAATTAGATAGGGAGGATGCACTGAGGGGGTGTACTGATTATTAGCTAGCAAAAATTGTAGACAACAATCGTAAGTAAGGTGCGGCTACCGCACCTAAGGGTGCTCCTCCTGCGCCTAAAAATCTAACATCATTGACCTAAGGCACTTTGCTCAGTGTGAATCAAAATGGGCATGAACGTCATGTATAGTTCCCATTACTCTAGGCACTTTGCTCAGCGTGTAAAAATCAAAATAGCCATCATCATGTCCAAGATAAGCATTAACAACTTCTACAATTGGAAGCCTGTTTCAATTTTGAGCAGCAAGCAGCAAGCAGAGCGCAGCAAGCAGCAAGCAGTAAGCATGCCCAGTTGTACAAGCATGCCTAGGAGTAGTAAGAGGAGTAGTAGTAGTAGTAGTAAGAGCAGTGGAGTAGTAGTAAGAGTAGTAGTGTAAGAGTAGTGAAGTAGTAGTAAGAGTAAGAGTATAAAGTAGTAGCAAGGACAACTTAAGTATTAGTTAAGTAGTAGTATAGAGTAGCAGTTAAGTAGTACAGAGTAGTAGTAGTGTATAGAGCAGTGGCAATAGTTATGTAGTAGTAAGAGAAGTAGTAGGCACATATCCAGTTAACTTTGTAGTAGTAGAGTAGTATAGAGAGTAGTACAAGTAAGAGTAAGAGTAAGAGTACAGACAATAGCATCAAAGCAAATACAGTGTATGTATAATACGAGAAGAAGCTGATGCCTAGAGTATTAAAAGCAGACAATAGCATCAAAGCAAATACAGTGTATGTATAACTTATTAAAAGCAGCCATTGTTATGGAGAATAGAAGATTGAGTCTGTTAGTATCACAAACATAATTTCAGTTCCAGTGCTTATTTCACCTTGAGCACACAAAAGGATTGACTATTAATTTGCACCGTTCAAATATAAGTGTTTAAGCTTTTACATTTCTACTTGTTGCATAGTCCAAATATAAGTGTTTATGTCTCAATCCCTGCCATATCCGAGCACAAGGTTTGAAATGAGGGATAGAGAAGAGCAAAGGATTTATCTCTCACAGTTACAGAGTGGCATCGAAACTGTCAACTAATACAGTCAAGCAAGTATCATAGTCCAGCAAGTAATACAACTTTACTATCATAGTCCAGCAAGTAGCACAAGTTTTCATAAAAAATACAGTCAAGCCAGCATGCTAGAACAATGCAAGAACCTACCACAAATCATATTATGTCATACTGTAAATAAGAAATAACATTTGTAGCTAGAAGCATGGAAGAACAAAACAGACAGTAGGAGAATCTTTCAAAAACTAAAACACTTTAGTTAGTCTACGGCGAAGAAATTCCTCCTGCATGCTCTAGAGCAATGATGATACTCATATTCTGCCCTGGACTTTCCAAAGAGAAGATAAACTCCTGCCTTTTTGTATCTGTTGTGCTACTCCTTTCCCTCTCTGCCCCAGAACGAATTCTTCTTTTTTTTCACTGACTCACATGCGCCATGTACGTTGCCAAGATTTGAGCATGTGATTAGCTAGCATGACTTGAGCTCTAATTAAGCTTGCCTAGGACTCAACTTACGAGTGATGCCAAGTATTAAAACAAGCCAACTTTTAAGCTACAAAATAGTATACTCTCAACTAAGCAGGTAGTAGCAGATCGAGACACAAAGCTAAAAAAAGGAAGAGGCGGTGGCGTTGGTCGGGTGCTCACCGGGACGTGGGAGTCGCGGGCGCTGCGCTTGGGGTCGGTGGCGGAGAAGACGGTGTAGACGAGCACGAAGGTGCCGATGATCTCTGCGCCGAGCCCCGTCCCATGGGAGTACCCCGACACGAGCGAGTTGGCACCGCCGCCGTACCTGTCGAAGTAGGCGCTCTGGAACGCCTTGATGAGCCCCACGCCGCAGATGGCGCCGAGGCACTGGGGCAGTGAGGGGAAGCGGCCGGCCGGCGAGGGCCAACCACCGGGGAGCGGGCGGGCGTCCACGGCGGTGGGGTAAGAAACCCTAGGGTGGGGAGAAGCAGGCGAGCGGGTGCGGGGAAGGAGCAGGCGCGCAGGGGCGAAGATGGGGCGCGTGGGTGAGGGGAAGCGGCCGGCCAGCGGGGGCCCCCCGCCAACCACCGGGGAGCGGGCGGGTGTCGGCGGCGGGGTCAGAAACCCTAGGGTGGGGAGGAGCAGGCACGCGGGTGCGCGGAAGGAGCAGGCGCGCGGGGGCGGAGATGGGGTGCGCGGGTGAGGGGAAGGGGCGTGGGCCGACGTCGGCGGGGCAGCCTGATGGCGTCAGAGGAGAAGAGAGCGCCCAAATGAAGACAACACCCGTGCGCCCTCGTATATATAGACAGGATGATTTGTAGGGGTAGTTTTTGATCCAGCCGCCCCTAGAAATGCATTTTTAGGGGCGGTTCCTGGTCCAGCCGCCCCTACAAATGCATTTATAGGGGCGGTTCCTGATCCAACCGCTCCTAGAAATATATTTTTATTTTTTTAAATTGTTAATTCTGTATTATAAAAACAATTGTGTATATATAAAATAATTGTGACCAAAATAAAAGTAATATAAAAATAATTGTGTATATGCACAAATATAATGTTTTGTATTATTATATATATGAAGAAATATATATATAAACGATTGTAGTCAAAACAATATAGAAAACAAAAAAAAATTATAAATTTGAATTTTAAAACTTCGACTACAATTTTATGACTTTAAATTAAATAAAATGAAAATGTTGTAAACATAAAAGTTGTATAACTCATCGACATGTATAACTTTTATTTTGGTCATCTTGTCATGTGACTTTGTTTGAACGATTCAAATTTTGAAATTCAAACAATTTCAATTTGAAATAATATTTTGAAAGAGTAAATGATTTCAGATGAAAAACTCATGAATACCAATGTTGTACAACTCATCAATATGTACAACTTTTATTTTGATCATATTTTCATTTGACCAAATTTGAACCGTTGTAATTTTAAATTTCACTAAATGGCAACTTCAAATAAGATTTTGAAACCTTAAATGATTTCAACAATAAAAGTCGTGAACATAAAAGTTGTTGAACTCCTCACTGTCTACAACTTTTATTTTGATGACTTCTTCATATGACAATTCAAATTTTAAATTTCTGAAAATAATAGCTTCAAACCTGATTTTCAAACACTAAATGATTTCAGCTGTAAAGGTGATGAATATAAGAGTTGTATAACTCATCAAGATCTCCTACTTTTATTTTTGGTCATTTCTTCATTTCATAAAGTGTTAAGTGATTTCATAAAGTTTTAGTAGTAATAGAGTGGATGTTCAAATAGAGTCATCTAGATGTTGCAAAGGGTAGTCTCACATGCATAAAATGTAGTCTCACACACATATAAAAAATATGTAGTCTTACACACGTACATAAATATATAGTCTCACACGCATGCATAAATGAAGTCTTACAAACACACACTTACACAAACACTCCACGTTCAACAACTAGCTAGCCCGCTGTAACGACTTTTCCTTTGACACCTTTTCGTTCCCATGGCATTATGTCTTTGGGGAGGTTCTTTTCCACAATACTGATCTTCTTAGAAAGTCTGTGAATAGAGGCATCTCATCGTAGTTATTGTAAGCTTCAACATCATCCACACCATCAACTCCAATAATGTGCTATTTCCCAGAGACAACCACGTGCTTTGTCTTCTTCTTCGAGGAGAGGTTACTTTATGGGCCAGACATATAGAAAACTTGTGCGACACATGAAGCGAGCACCCAAGGGTCATCTTGGTAGCCTAGATTCTCAAGGTCTAGGACTCTCAATCCGATCTCATTCAGTTGGTGTTGTTTGATCCAGCGGCATTGAAACAGGGCCACCATTATATCCTTTCCATAGTCAAGTTCCCATACCTCTTCAATGATGCCAAAGTATTGGATCTTTCACCCTAATCCATCGAGAGCCTCTATTCGAACGCCACTGTTTTGGTTCACATATTTACTATCCTTTGCGTGGGTATAGTACGTATACCCATTGATGTCATAAGCATTCCAAGATGTCACTTGTCTCGATGGCCCCTCCGCCAACCTACTTATGGTAATAGAGTCTATGGTTTCTCCAGGTGGTATGTTTTGGTCCTTCAACCATGTAGTTAGTCGTTGCTTGTGTTGTTTCATGACCCAATCATCCAAACGACCATTTCTCTCTACCATAATGATAGCCAAGTGTTCATCAATATATGGTTGCATCAGTTGTGTACTCTGCAAGACACTGTAATACGCCCAACTCACCTCTTTGTAATCATGGTCGATGAACATTTTTTTACCACTGGTGCCCTTCCCAACCAGCCTACCCTTGTGATGAGAATCGGGTTTACCAATCTCTTTCTATACTTTTAGGTACTCTTGATAGCACTCGACGACTTCTTCAGTACTGTAACCCTCTATCATGGAGCCCTCTGGGTATGCTCGATTATGCATGTATCGACTTAGAACCGACATGAACCGCTCATAGGACCACATTTCATGCAAGTAGCAAGGGCCAAGTGCCTGTATTTGATGAACCATGTGAATCATGAGATGTGACATTATATCAAAAAAAGCAGGGGGTAAACACATCTCTAGTTGGTTTTGTATCTCCACCACAAATTCATGTAGGTCACTCAGCTCTTCCTTACCAATCGTCTTTTGTGAGATCTTCGAAAAGAAGTAGCATATGCGGGTGATGGCCATTTTCAAGAACTCTGGCTTTATAGCCCTGATTGTAATAGGTAGAAATATTGTTAACATCACATGGCAATCGTGAGCCTTGCAGTGTGTTATTGACAAGTCCTTCATCGACACTAGCTTCTTCACATTTGCTGAAAACCCAGTTGGGACTTTGATCCCTCTCAGGAAAGTGCATATAGCTCTCTTCTCGTCTGGTGTTAGGTTGAAGCACACCACAGGCATAGTGTATTTTCCATTAGCCTCAGGTACCGGGTGAAGCTGTGGCATCACGTTTAGCTGCACCATGTCTTTCCATGCTTTCAGACCATCCTTTGACTTGCCTGTGTCCATCAAGGTAGCAATGAGACTCTCAAAGACATTCTTCTACATGTGCATAGCATCAATGGCATGGGGGACCTCCAAATCTGGCCAATAAGGCAAATACTGAAAAAAGATCGATTGTTTCTTGAAAGGTACGCCTTCGACAGGAGGTGTGCTTCTATCTCTGTTCGTCCCATCCGGATTCTTCTTTCCATAGACGACACGTATGTTTTTCACCATTCTGTACACGTGTTCTCCGTTATGACGTCCCTCCGGAGAGGGTTTAATCTCTGGGGCGTTGTCATAAAATCTAAAGAAC